>NC_069503.1:1113518237-1113818237 GCF_027579735.1 Bombina bombina
ATGACTGTGCCCCTGTGCAAAAAGCAAGGTCCATGAAGATACAGTTTGACAAGTTTGCTGTGGACGGACTTGAGTGCCATGCACAGAGCTCTGACCTCTAATACTCATATGCTAAATCATTTGAAAGCATATCTGTAAAAAGCTAACAAGAAAATATCACTTGAACCTCTCTATGTAAAAAATGGAGGTATTTTACCTTAAAATGTCTGCAGCTCCCAACAGTAACTGCTCTGTGAAAAGTTAGTATTCATCTACTCTCAGCTTCATGTTGGGAAAAACACCACAACAGCCAATCAGCTTCATCAGTGCTGATATCATTTTGCTTTATTGTGATCACATGAGATTTCAATGAAATATCGCACAATTTCATAGTAAACTTCATGAAACTGAGGAGGGAAATAACATCACTGTGCTGCACATGCCAGATGCACGCTCCCTTGCAAGTCCTGGGACTAGCATCCTGATTGGCTGCTTAAAGTCTCTTAGAGATGTAGCTACTGAGATCATTTTAAGGTAAAATATCTTTATTTTTTTACATAGAGATATTCAGGTGATATTTTTAAGTCAACTTTTTACAGTTATGCTGCATTACTTTCAAGTGCTTCAACATTTGGGTATCATGTTCCTTTAATCTATCCTTTGAAATTACATAAAACACCTGGCAATGGGCTCAGATAAGAACGGGTGCACATCCCATGTCGTGATTATAAATAAATGCACTCACGTGACATATTGCAGCTTGTAAATTTTCAATGAGTAGTTTACAGTGTAGGGTGTTCCTGTTCAGTGAGTATATGTTCCTCAGTAGTTTATAGTGTAGTGTGTTTCTGTTCAGTGATTATATGTTCCTCAGTAGTTTATAGTGTAGTGTGTTCCTGTTCAGTGAGTAGATGTTCCTCAGTAGTTTATAGTGTAGTGTGTTCCTGTTCAGTGAGTATATGCTCCTCAGTAGTTTATAGTGTAGTGTGTTCCTGTTCAGTGAGTATATGTTCCTCAGTAGTTTATAGTGTAGTGTGTTCCTGTTCAGTGAGTATATGCTCCTCAGTAGTTTATAGTGTAGTGTGTTCCTGTTCAGTGAGTATATGTTCCTCAGTAGTTTATAGTGTAGTGTGTTCCTGTTCAGTGAGTAGATGTTCCTCAGTAGTTTATAGTGTAGTGTGTTCCTGTTCAGTGAGTATATGCTCCTCAGTAGTTTATAGTGTAGCGTGTTCCTGTTCAGTGAGTATATGTTCCTCAGTAGTTTATAGTGTAGTGTGTTCCTGTTCAGTGAGTATATGCTCCTCAGTAGTTTATAGTGTAGTGTGTTCCTGTTCAGTGAGTATATGTTCCTCAGTAGTTTATAGTGTAGTGTGTTCCTGTTCAGTGAGTAGATGTTCCTCAGTAGTTTATAGTGTAATGTGTTCCTGTTCAGTGAGTATATGCTCCTCAGTAGTTTATAGTGTAGTGTGTTCCTGTTCAGTGAGTATATGTTCCTCAGTAGTTTATAGTGTAGTGTGTTCCTGTTCAGTGAGTATATGTTCCTCAGTAGTTTATAGTGTAGTGTGTTCCTGTTCAGTGAGTATATGTTCCTCAGTAGTTTATAGTGTAGTGTGTTCCTGTTCAGTGAGTATATGTTCCTCAGTAGTTTATAGTGTAGTGTGTTCCTGTTCAGTGAGTATATGCTCCTCAGTAGTTTATAGTGTAGTGTGTTCCTGTTCAGTGAGTAGATGTTTGTCAGTAGTTTATAGTGTACTGTGTTCCTGTTCAGTGAGTATATGTTCCTCAGTAGTTTATAGTGTAGTGTGTTCCTGTTCAGTGAGTATATGTTCCTCAGTAGTTTATAGTGTAGTGTGTTCCTGTTCAGTGAGTATATGTTCTTCAGTAGTTTATAGTGTAGTGTGTTCCTGTTCAGTGAGTATATGTTCCTCAGTAGTTTATAGTGTAGTGTGTTTCTGTTCAGTGAGTATATGCTCCTCAGTAGTTTATAGTGTAGCATGTTCCTGTTCAGTGAGTAGATACTCCCCAGTAGTTTATAGTGTAGTGTGTTTCTGTTCAGTGAGTATATGCTCCTCAGTAGTTTATAGTGTAGTGTGTTCCTGTTCAGTGAGTATATGTTCCTCAGTAGTTTATAGTGTAGTGTGTTCCTGTTCAGTGAGTATATGTTCCTCAGTAGTTTATAGTGTAGTGTTTTTCTGTTCAGTGAGTATATGCTCCTCAGTAGTTTATAGTGTAGCATGTTCCTGTTCAGTGAGTAGATACTCCCCAGTAGTTTATAGTGTAGTGTGTTTCTGTTCAGTGAGTATATGTTCCTCAGTAGTTTATAGTGTAGTGTGTTTCTGTTCAGTGAGTATATGTTCCTCAGTAGTTTATAGTGTAGTGTGTTCCTGTTCAGTGAGTAGATACAGTGGGGCAAAAAAGTATTTAGTCAGCCACCAATTGTGCAAGTTCTCCCACTTAAGAAGATGAGAGAGGCCTGTAATTTTCATCATAGGTATACCTCAACTATGAGAGACAAAATGTGGAAACAAATCCAGACAATCACATTGTCTGATTTGGAAATAATTTATTTGCATATTATGGTGGAAAATAAGTATTTGGTCACCTACAAACAAGCAAGATTTCTGGCTCTCACAGACCTGTATCTTCTTCTTTAAGAGGCTCATCCATCCTCCACTCATTACCTGTATTAATAGCACCTGTTTGAACTTGTTATCAGTATAAAAGACACCTGTCCACAACCTCAAACAGTCACACTCCAAACTCCACTATGGTGAAGACCAAAGAGCTGTCGAAGGACACCAGAAACAAAATTGTAGACCTGCACTAGGCTGGGAAGACTGAATCTGCAATAGGCAAGCAGCTTGGTGTGAAGAAATCAACTGTAGGAGCAATAATTAGAAAATGAAAGACATACAAGACCACTGATAATTTCCCTCGATCTGGGGCTTCACGCAAGATCTCACCCCATGGGGCCAAAATGATCACAAAAACAGTGAGCAAACATCCCAGAACCACACGGGGGGACCTAGTGAATGACCTGCAGAGAGCTGGGACCAACGTAACAAAGGCTACCATCAGTAACACACTACACCGCCACAGACTCAGATCCTGCAGTGCCAGACGTGTCCCCCTGCTTAAGCCAGTACATGTCCGGGCCCCTCTGAAGTATGCTAGAGAGCATTTGGATGATCCAGAAGTGGATTGGGAGAATGTCATATGGTCAGATGAAACCAAAGTAAAACTGTTTGGTAGAAACACAACTCATCATGTTTGGAGGAGAGAGAATGCTGAGTTGCAACCAAAGAACACCATACCTACTGTGAAGCATGGGGGTGGCAACATCATGCTTTGGGGCTGTTTCTCTGCAAAGGGAACAGGATGACTGATCCGTGTACATGAAAGAATGAATGGGGCCATGTATCGTGAGGTTTTGAGTACAAACCTCCTTCCATCAGCAAGGGCATTGAAGATGAAACGTGGCTGGGTCTTTCAGCATGACAATGATCCCAAACACACCGCCTGGGCAATGAAGGAGTAGCTTCATAAGAAGCATTTAAGGTCCTGGAGTGGCCTAGCCAGTCTCCAGATCTCAACCCCATAGAAAACCTTTGGAGGGAGTTGAAAGTCAGTGTTGCCCAGCGACAGCCCCAAAACATCACTGCTCTAGAGGAGATCCACATGCAGGAATGGGCCAACATACCAGCAACAGTGTGTGACAACCTTGTGAAGACTTACAGAAAATGTTTGACCTCTGTCATTGCCAACAAAGGATATATAACAAAGTATTTAGATGAACTTTTGATATTGACCAAATACTTATTTTCCACCATAATTTGCAAATAAATTCTTTCCAAATCAGACAATGTGATTGTCTGGATTTGTTTCCACATTTTGTCTCTCATAGTTGAGGTATACCTCAATAGTTTATAGTGTAGTGTGTTCCTGTTCAGTGAGTATATGTTCCTCAGTAGTTTATAGTGTAGTGTGTTCCTGTTCAGTGAGTATATGCTCCTCAGTAATTTATAGTGTAGTGTGTTCCTGTTCAGTGAGTAGATGTTCCTCAGTAGCCTATAGTGTAGTGTGTTGCTGTTCAGTGAGTATATGCTCCTCAGTAGTTTATAGTGTAGTGTGCTCCTGTTCAGTGAGTAGATGTTCCTCAGTAGTTCATAGTGCAGTGTGTTCCTGTTCAGTGAGTATATGTTCCTCAGTAGTTTATAATGCAGTGTGTTCCTGTTCAGTGAGTAGATACTCCTCAGTAGTTTACAGTGTAGTGTGTTCCTGTTCAGTGAGTAGATACTACTCAGTAATTTACAGAGCAGTGTGTTTCTTTTCAGTGAGTATATGTTCCTCAGTAGTTTATAGTGTAGTGTATTCCTGTTCAGTGAGTAGATGTTCCTCAGTAGTTTATAGTGTAGTGTGTTCATGTTCAGTGAGTAGATACTCCTCAGTAATTTATAGTGTAGTGTGTTCCTTTTCAGTGAGTAGATACTACTCAGTACTTTACAGAGCAGTGTGCTTCTTTTCAGTGAGTAGATGTTCCTCAGTAGTTTATAGTGTAGTGTATTCCTGTTCAGTCAGTAGATGTTCCTCAGTAGTTTATAGTGTAGTGTGTTCCTGTTCAGTGAGTAGATACTCCTCAGTAGTTTAAAGTGTAGTGTGTTCCTGTTCAGTGAGTAGATACTCCACAGTAGTTTATAGTGTAGTGTGTTCCTGTTCAGTGAGTAGATATGGCACAGTAGTTTATAGTGTAGTGTGTTCCTGTTCAGTGAGTAGATTCTCCTCAGTAGTTTATAGTGTAGTGCGTTTCTGTTCAGTGAGTAGATACTCCTCAGTATTTACAGTGTAGTGTATTTCTGTTTAGTGAGTAGATACTCCTCAATAGTTTAGAGTGTAGTGTGTTCCTGTTCAGTTAGTAGATGCGCCACAGTAGTTTATAGTGTAGTGTATTTCTGTTCAGTGAGTATATGTTCCTCAGTAGTTTATAGTGTACTGTGTTCCTGTTCAGTGAGTATATGTTCCTCGGTAGTTTACAGTGTAGTGTGTTCCTGTTCAGTGAGTATATGCTCCTCAGTAGTTTATAGTGTAGTGTGTTCCTGTTCAGTGAGTATATGCTCCTCAGTAGTTTCCAGTGTAGTGTGTTCCTGTTCAGTGAGTATATGCTCCTCAGTAGTTTACAGTGTAGTGTGTTCCTGTTCAGTGAGTATATGCTCCTCAGTAGTTAACAGTGTAGTGTGTTCCTGTTCAGTGAGTATATGCTCCTCAGTAGTTTATAGTGTAGTGTGTTCCTGTTCAGTGAGTATATGCTCCTCATTAGTTTATAGTGTAGCGTGCTTCTGTTCAGTGAGTATATGCTCCTCAGTAGTTAACAGTGTAGTGTGTTCCTGTTCAGTGAGTATATGCTCCTCAGTAGTTTATAGTGTAGCGTGTTTCTGTTCAGTGAGTAGATACTCCTCAGTAGTTTACAGTGTATTGTGTTCCTGTTCAGTGAGTATATGCTCCTCAGTAGTTTACAGTGTAGTGTGTTCCTGTTCAGTGAGTATATGCTCCTCAGTAGTTTACAGTGTAGTGTGTTCCTGTTCAGTGAGTATATGCTCCTCAGTAGTTTATAGTGTAGTGTGTTCCTGTTCAGTGAGTATATGCTCCTCAGTAGTTTATAGTGTAGTGTGTTCCTGTTCAGTGAGTATATGCTCCTCAGTAGTTTATAGTGTAGTGTGTTCCTGTTCAGTGAGTAGATTCTCCTCAGTAGTTAACAGTGTAGTGCGTTCCTGTTCAGTGAGTATATGTTCCTCAGTAGTTTATAGTGTAGTGTGTTCTTGTTCAGTGAGTATATGCTCCTCAGTAGTTTATAGTGTAGTGTGTTCCTGTTCAGTGAGTATATGCTCCTCAGTAGTTTATAGTGTAGTGTGTTCCTGTTCAGTGAGTAGATGTTTGTCAGTAGTTTATAGTGTAGTGTGTTCCTGTTCAGTGAGTATATGTTCCTCAGTAGTTTATAGTGTAGTGTGTTCTTGTTCAGTGAGTATATGCTCCTCAGTAGTTTATAGTGTAGTGTGTTCCTGTTCAGTGAGTAGATGTTTGTCAGTAGTTTATAGTGTAGTGTGTTCCTGTTCAGTGAGTATATGCTCCTCAGTAGTTTACAGTGTAGGGTATTCCTGTTCAGTGAATATATGCTCCTCAGTAGTTTACAGTGTAGGGTATTCCTGTTCAGTGAATATATGCTCCTCAGTAGTTTACAATGTACTGTTATGTTCCTTTCTAACCTTATACATGTATGTTGTATGATCTAAAAAAAATATTTCGGTTAAAAGCAACGTGTATACATTATTCTTATTTATAACAATATAGTACCTAGCACACTGCAAATAATAATAATACTTAACCCTTTAACTCATATCGTTAAGCTATAATACGTATGAAATACATCAGGTAAGCAACTACCTGTTAATAATTGTTTACATCTGTTGGAGGTTTGCTCTCTTATCTATCTCATACATGCTTGTACATTTTCAGCTTTAATGTCATAAAAACTTTGTTGTTTACCAGTTCAGCAATTACTCAGAATATATTAGTAACCATAACTCTAACAGCTAACCAAAATAAAGCGAGGGTTTCATGATCAATACGTCAGCCATCTTGCTCACATTTCAGCCATCTTCCATACATTCCACCCCTTGATCATGTGACACTTTGCTTGTTCCTAAAACACACCCAAACATTTTAATAAGGATAAAACACTGCCCACAAGCAAAACTAATCCAATCAAGTAATATTATCTTTTTGTCTTAAACACATGTTGTCTAATGTAATATAAAATCATCCACACAATTTAACTATTATTATTATTATTATCGCATACCCCCAACTGTCCCGATTTTCGCTGGACAGTCCCGATTTTAGGGGTCTGTCCCTCTGTCCCGACTTGCTAGCCATCTGTCCCGATTTGCCCCAGGCATTTAAAAAAAAAAAAAAAAAAAAAATTTTTTTTTTTTTTTTTTAAATTCTATTGGGCCCATACTTAGAAGCAGCTGTCTTTGCTCTCACAGGGTTAGATACCTGTTATATTCCCTGAGGAAAAGGAATGGTGTGTGGGTTAAGCAGGAGTAAGAAGGCTGTATACACCCTGACCACGGGTAATGGTGACCTCTCTAACCTACCTCTGGTAATGATGATATCTAACCCCTGGTGATAATACTAGCATGCCTTCAGTTTTATACAATGAGCAGTGGCAGCTGCAGACTGCCAGCTAATGTGCTTGCCAACCCCAGGACCCTATACAATGAATTACAGATACCCATATATGATGTAGTGTGTGTGTCTATCTGTATCCATAACTGTGTGTGTGTATCTGCATGTATAATTGTATGCTATGTAGTGTGTGTGTATCTGCATGTATAAGTGTTTGCTATGTAGTGTGTGTATCTGCATGTATAAGTGTATGCTATATAGTGTGTGTGTGTGTCTGCATGTATAATTGTATGCTATGTAGTGTGTGTCTGCATGTATAATTGTATGCTATGTAGTGTGTGTGTATCTGCATGTATAAGTGTATGCTATGTAGTGTGTGTATCTGCATGTATAATTGTATGCTATGTAGTGTGTGTCTGCATGTATAATTGTATGCTATGTAGTGTGTGTGTATCTGCATGTATAAGTGTATGCTATGTAGTGTGTGTATCTGCATGTATAAGTGTGTATCTGCATGTATAAGTGCATGCTATGTAGTGTGTGTGTTTGTCTGTATGTATAAGTGTATACTATGTAGTATACTATGTAGTGTCTGTGTATCTGCATGTATAAGTGTATGCTGCATGTATAAGTGTATGCTATGTAGTGTGTTTGTGTATCTGCATGTGTAAGTGTATGCTATGTAGTGTGTGTATCTGCATGTATAATTGTATGCTATGTAGTGTGTGTCTGCATGTATAATTGTATGCTATGTAGTGTGTGTGTATCTGCATGTATAAGTGTATGCTATGTAGTGTGTGTATCTGCATGTATAATTGTATGCTATGTAGTGTGTGTATCTGCATGTATAAGTGTATGCTATGTAGTGTGTGTATGTCTGCATGTATAAATGTAAGCTATGCAGTGTGTATGTGTATCTGCATGTATAAGTGTGTATCTGCATGTATAAGTGTATGCTATGTAGTGTGTGTGTGTCTGCATGTATAAGTGTATACTATGTAGTATACTATGTAGTGTCTGTGTATCTGCATGTATAAGTGTATGCTGCATGTATAAGTGTATGCTATGTAATGTGTGTGTGTCTGCCTGTATAAGTGTATGCTATGTAGTGTGTGTGTATATTCATGTGTAAGTGTATGCTATGTAGTGTGTGTATCTTCATGTGTAAGTGTATGCTATGTAGTGTGTGTGTATCTGCATGTATAAGTGTATGCTATGTAGTGTGTGTGTATCTTCATGTGTAAGTGTATGCTATGTAGTGTGTGTATCTGCATGTATAAGTGTATACTATGTAGTGTGTGTGTATCTGCATGTATAAGTGTATGCTATGTAGTGTTTGTGTGTATCTGCATGTATAAGTGTATACTATGTAGTGTGCTACTGTGCATTTTTGCTGACTTTAAAGGCCAGAATTTAGAATATTAATGGGGAATGCAGAGAGCAGTTTTAAAGAATTTATTATTAAATGTCCAATTAAGATAAAAATATTTAGCAATGTCTGTGCAAAGGATAATTAAATACATAGCTCACATAGCCATACCAATGGTTTGAGCTTGTGTTTGATTTGCTGCCTAAGTGTATTAAAATCTATGAATTTATTAAATTTTTTATTTATATTACTTTGGTCTTATGATTTTTTTAAGCCCCGCCCACATATTTTTTTTTTTGCGGGGGGGGGGGGGGTGTCCCTCTTTTGAATTTTGAAATGTTGGGAGGTATTTGTAGAGCGCCAACAGATTCTGCAGCGCTAGCTATATAAGGAATATACCACACAAGCAAGCAAGTGCTATTAATAGCCATTTAAATATAGTTTTTTCTTAAACTTCCTAACCCTCTTCCAAATCCAAATGTCCAGTTAAAGTGTGTGAGCCATTTGCTAAAAGAATCACCATGTACCTCACATATGTACTTTTTTACTTCTTCTAATCTGTGTAGGCCATGTTTGATTTTACTTCAAAATAATTTCCTGTTATCCTCAACACCAGCTGTAAGAAGAATATTTCCATGCTCTAAAACAGAGGAACATATCTCTATCTTTGTAGAGAGCAACAAGGCAACTGTTCACATTACCCCACTCTGATCTGTGTGTTATCACGAAATTGCAAGGAACAGAGGAAGCTGACACACAGAATACAGAAGGAGGGTAACGCTATCATTTAGCAATTCTAAGGTAAACCAACAAGCGAGAGTTTGCACTACAGGACCAGGAGGTCAAATAAAAAAAGATAACACTAACCACAGTTTATCACAAGACTGCATTTTTGTTTAATTGCACTAGCAATCAACTGCAAATATCATCACATATTGGTTGATCAACTCACAATTTGACACATATTATTTGACTATAATTTTGCAAAGACAGCAAAATAAGAAATATCACTTTAAATAACACTTGGGACTTTGGATCTCATAACTATTGCAACACTTTTCAACACCTTGAAACACTTACGCCTAGATTTGGAGTTTTGTCGGTAAAGACCTCGGTGCTAACAAGCCTTTTTTTTCCAGCGCACCCTTAAGACAACGCTGGTATTACAAGTTTTCTGAACGGCTGCGTTAGCCTCAGAAAAGTGAGCGTTGAGCCAAATTTAGCTCCACTTCAACTCTCAATACCAGCGTTGCCTACGGTAGCGGTAAGATGGAAAAACGTGCTCATGCACGATTTCCCCATAGGAAACAATGGTGCTGAGCTGGCTGAAAAAAAAACCTAACACTTGCAAAAAAGCAGCGTTCAGCTCCTAACGCAGCCCCATTGTTTCCTATGGGGAAACACTTTCTAAGTCTACACCTAACACCCTAACATGAACCCAGAGTCTAAACACCCCTAACCTTATACTTATTAACCCCTAATCTGCCGTCCCCGCTATCGCTGACACCTACATTATACTATTAACCCCTAATCTGCGGCTCCGGACACCGCCGCAACCTACATTATAGCTATGAACCCCTAATCTGCAGCCCCTAACATCGCCAACACTTATATTATGTTTATTAACCCCTAATCTGTCCCCCCTTAACGTTGCCGCCACCTACCAACAATTATTAATCCCTAATCTGCCGACCGGACATCGCCGCAACTATAATAAATGTATTAACCCCTAAACCGCCGCAATCCCGCCTCGCAAACACTATAATACATTTTATTAACCCCTAATCTGCCCTCCCTAACATCGCCCCCACCTACCTGCAATTATTAACCCCTAATCTCCCGCCCCAACGTCGCTGCTACTATAATAAAGTTATTAATCCCTAAACCTAAGTCTAACCCTAACCCTAACACCCCCCTAAATTAAATATAATTTAAATAAAACAAACTAAAATTACTATCATTAAATAAATTAATCCTATTTAAAAATAAATACTTACCTATAAAACAAACCCTAATATAGCTACAATATAACTAATAATTACATTGTAGCTATTTTAGGATTTATATTTATTTTACAGGCAACTTTGTATTTATTTTAACTAGGTACAATAGCTATTAAATAGTTAATAACTATTTAATAGCTACCTAGTTAAAATAATTACAAAATTACCTGTAAAATAAATCTAAATACACCTAACACTACACTATCAATAAATTAATTAAATACATTCAATACAATTATCTAAATTAAAAAAAATTAAATAAACTAAACTATAGTACAAAAAAAACAAACACTAAATTAAAAAAATTAAAAAATATTACAAGAATTTTAAACTAATTACACCTAATCTAAGCCCGCTTATAAAATAAAAAAGCCCCCCAAAATAATAAAATTCCCTACCCTATACTAAATTACAAAGTAATCAGCTCTTTTACCAGCCCTTAAAAGGGCTTTTTGCGGGGCATTGCCCCAAAGTAATCAGCTCTTTTACCTGTAAAATCACATACAATCCCCCCCAAACATTACAACCCACCACCCACACACTCCTACTCTAAAACCCACCCGATCCCCCCTTAAAAAAACCTAACACTACCCCCCTGAAGATCACCCTACCTTGAGCCGTGTTCAGCCAGCCTACCTTAATTCCGATTGGCTGATAGAATCCTATCAGCCAATCGGAATTCGAGGGACGCCATCTTGGATGACGTCATTTAAAGGAACCTTCATTCGTCGTTAGTCCGTCGGAAGAAGAGGATGGCTCCGCGTCGGCTGGATAGAAGATGGCTCCGCTCTGCCCCGGAAGGATGAAGATAGAAGATGCCGCCTGGATGAAGACTTCTGCCGGTCCGGATGTCCTCTTCTGCCCGGATAGGATGAAGACTTCTGCCGGTCCGGATGTCCTCTTCTGTTCCTTGGGTTGCCGGCTGGCTGAACACGGCTCAAGGTAGGGTGATCTTCAGGGGGGTAGTGTTAGGATTTTTAAGGGGGGATCGGGTGGGTTTTAGAGTAGGGGTGTGTGGGTGGTGGGTTGTAATGTTGGGGGGATTGTATTTGTTTTTACAGGTAAAAGAGCTGATTACTTTGGGAATTAACCAAGGTGTGGGGAGCTGACGGTGTGGGTTAAGAGAGTTGTGTCTAAGTGTTTATCACAATGTGTATTATCACAGTATTATTACAAAATAAAATAAAAAATAATTAAGCTTATATACAGATTGTATTTATTTAAAACACTTTAAAACAAGTTGAATATAAGTATAGAGCTCTAATACTTTAAAACATTAAAAACAGTGTACAATTATATAAGGACAACATTGGAGAATTATGAGCAGTCTTTTTGATTTGTTTTCAATTTGTTCATATGATTTGATCATATAATTTGATTGATTTCGTGTTTCGTTACGAAAGTTTTTATATGAATGTTCTATTTTTACTCACGTTTTTGTCCTGAATAAAAACTTTTTAAAGGCTTTTTAAAGAGGGCCTTAGTATATGTCCAGGATAGGCCGTTGAGGAGACAAAGGAAATAGGTGACTGTCTTATGTTTAAGACGCTCCTTCTCTAAAAAGGTCAGAATTGGCAACTTATGTAAGGAAAAGTTGTAACGTTGTTTCGATTTTAGAAGATTCTTTTCTTTTCGTTCCAATTCTTCGATAGTCTTTTTAGGAGGAGAGACAATTTGTGTCTCAATATTAGATATGCTTGGAGAATTCGATATGCTTAAGGTTTCTTTGCAGTTTTCACTCGTAAGTGTGATGTTAGATAGAAAAATGGACTCGTTGGTCTCCGAGACTTTTTACCCTTTTGATGTGGTAGATTTAATATCTAAGGTTTGCAGGAGTCTCTAAGAGGCTTGTAGTGTTTGTTGGTATTATCGTCTTTGGTCCAAATTGTGATCGTTGGTCTCTGAGACTGTTTACCCTATTGTTATGGTAAATTTGATGTTCAGGGTTTGCTGGAGTCTCTAAGAGGCTTGAAGTATTTCTGGATAATACTATCTTGGATCCTGATATCGGTTTCAGAATACAGGTAATTTTACTTTGAAGGTTCTGAGGACCGGGACAATTTTAACTGTCCGTAGAGGTTCCTTGTAGTGAGCTGCTTCTTCTTACGCTTGTCAGCGTTCAAACGTTAGATATGGTGAACGCTGACAAGCGTAAGAAGAAGCAGCTCACTACAAGGAACCTCTACGGACAGTTAAAATTGTCCCGGTCCTCAGAACCTTCAAAGTAAAATTACCTGTATTCTGAAACCGATATCAGGATCCAAGATAGTATTATCCAGAAATACTTCAAGCCTCTTGGAGACTTCAGCAAACCCTGAACATCAAATTTACCATAACAATAGGTTAAACAGTCTCAGAGACCAACGATCACAATTTGGACCAAAGACGATAATACCAACAAACACTACAAGCCTCTTAGAGACTCCTGCAAACCCTAGATATTAAATCTACCACATCAAAAGGGTAAAAAGTCTCGGAGACCAACGAGTCCATTTTTCTATCTAACATCACACTTACGAGTGAAAACTGCAAAGAAACCTTAAGCATATCGAATTCTCCAAGCATATCTAATATAGAGACACAAATTGTCTCTCCTCCTAAAAAGACTATCGAAGAATTGGAACGAAAAGAAAAGAATCTTCTAAAATCGAAACAACGTTACAACTTTTCCTTACATAAGTTGCCAATTCTGACCTTTTTAGAGAAGGAGCGTCTTAAACATAAGACAGTCACCTATTTCCTTTGTCTCCTCAACGGCCTATCCTGGACATATACTAAGGCCCTCTTTAAAAAGCCTTTAAAAAGTTTTTATTCAGGACAAAAACGTGAGTAAAAATAGAACATTCATATAAAAACTTTCGTAACGAAACACAAAATCAATCAAATTATATGATCAAATCATATGAACAAATTGAAAACAAATCAAAAAGACTGCTCATAATTCTCCAATGTTGTCCTTATATAATTGTACATTGTTTTTAATGTTTTAAAGTATTAGAGCTCTATACTTATATTCAACTTGTTTTAAAGTGTTTTAAATAAATACAATCTGTATATAAGCTTAATTATTTTTTTATTTTATTTTGTAATAATACTGTGATAATACACATTGTGATAAACACTTAGACACAACTCTCTTAACCCACACCGTCAGCTCCCCACATCTTGGTTAATTCACATTTCGTCTCCTGACAGTCGTTTGAAGGAACAACTGTCAATAATTGTAGGGTACAGAGCGTGGTTACAAAAATTATTTACTTTAGATAAAAATTATTTATCTCTAAATATACATACACTAGGTGCACTCACTCTATACCTGTTTCTCCTGATTACTTTGGGGCAATGCCCAGCAAAAAGCCCTTTTAAGGGCTGGTAAAAGAGCTGATTACTTTGTAATTTAGTATAGGGTAGGGAATTTTATTATTTTGGGGGCTTTTTTATTTTATTAGGGGGCTTAGATTAGGTGTATTTAGTTTAAAATTCTTGTAATATTTTTTTATTTTTTGTAATTTAGTGGGGGGTTTTTTTGTACTATAGTTTAGTTTATTTAATTGTATTTTAGTTTAGATAATTGTATTTAATGTATTTAATTAATTTATTGATAATGTAGTGTTAGGTGTATTTGTAACTTAGGTTAGGATTGATTTTACAGGTAATTTTATAGGGGTTAATAAATGTATTATAGTAGCGGCGACGTTGGGGGCGGGAGATTAGGGTTTAATAATTGTAGGTAGGTGGCGGCGATGTTAGGGAGGACAGATTAGGGGTTAATAAAATTTATTATAGTGTTTGCGAGGCGGGAGTGCAGCGGTTTAGGGGTTAATACATTTATTATAGTATAAAATCAATAAATCCCAGCCAATGACTCTTAGAAATCTTTAAACAAGGAATTTTTAATTGTATATGTTGCTTCACACTGTACAATACAGATAGATCAGGAACGTCTAAATGTTAATCCACTCAAATTCACACATACCCCATCCACCATACACATCCGTACCATACAGAAAATATTGAACTGATACAAACAGTAATTAAATCAAACAAATGTTGCAGCACATAATCAATATATAACCATAACACACCCAGGGCGTCCCCAGGGGGTGAAGACCAGCACCACCTGTATCAAGAAAAAACAGAAAAAAAGGATAAAAAAATGTTTTATGTGACCAACGAAACTCTCAGCCTTTATACAAATCGGGAAATTTCTTTCTTTGCAGATAATGTAGCAAACAGTTGATCCAGGCTATTTAGAAAGTTAACAAATGCAGACCGTCTCACTCTGCTCTGCTTTTCTGAACGCTGTAACTTTGTAGAACTATCACTTGGATATTTTACGGAAAACCATATATGCTTATGCACTTGTTGTTTCAATAGCAATATTCTTGTGGTTCTATTGCAGTCCCCAAATAATATGATAGAACGTTGCTACATATATTTGTAATCCTAAATTTGCATGTCTCATAGAGAGCCAAGTGCACATGAAACACCTGTTATTACTTAAAGCGTATACTTGCAATGGTGTTGTATATGTTAACATCAATAATGTGCATATGAATGGCCCTCCATTACAGCAGACGTGTGTATGGCCACACTCTCTTGGTGTGATTGGCTGTGTCAAAGGGAGCTATAACTATAGTACTGATCCAACCTCACACCCTTTAAACTTCACTCACACTCACACTCACTCAATTTATTAGCCTTATAAGATCTAATCTCGGGTTCTGCACATTGCCCAGATACAGAGTTCATGCCCTTAATGCATTGTGTAACTCGGATCTTTCAATAATCTCATGTGCAGCTTGTGCCGATAGTAAATAACACGTAACTATGTTACCTTATTCTTCGTCTACTTGTTTGCCGAGTACTACTGTGAGACTTATCACCGACATTCCCTTCGGTGTGGAAATGGACCACTGCCAGATTGCTGCAATCTCACCTTATTCGCCAATACCGCTCACCGCTATCCTGAAGTGTGGCTCAAACAACACAAACATTAACAGGTGATGGCGTCTTAGTGATTCCGACGCGTGTTTTGGGACTCTGCCCTTTCTCAAGGAATATACAGGTGATTGTGTGAAGGTGCTTTTTAAACCGTTATTACCATATTCCAATGGGATACTCATATCCACACCCTCAATTGCATCACACTCCATTCACACGTAACATCCATTCATTTTTTGTATGGAATCACGGATTTGTATATAACCCACAAATATTTCACAAAGTAAAAAAATATACTAACCTATTATGTATATCTTGTTTTAATCCTACCATCAGTGGCCTACGGTATATTGTGTCTTATCTATATTTATACAGATCACCGGATCTCACTCCCATAATACAGCCTCACATAAACCGCTGCATCTTATTGAGATTGTATAGTTGGAATGTAACAATAACCCAGGATATCTCATCAAGACCCCAAAATCTCTACATTAACTGAGTACATGTCGGAATTACCTATTATTCGTGCCTTACTCTAACCTAACTCAAAACTGTCTTAAGATATGTTTATGCTATACGGACCAACAATTATCACTCCCAGTACACTGTGAGTGAAGTTTAAAGGGTGTGAGGTTGGATCAGTACTATAGTTATATCTCCCTTTGACACAGCCAATTACACCAAGAGACTGTGGCCATACACACGTCTGCTGTAATGGAGGGCCATTCATATGCACAATATTGATGTTAACATATACAACACCAATGCAAGTATATGCTTTAAGTAATAGCAGGTGTTTCATGTGCACTTGGCTCTCTATGAGACATGCAAATTGAGGATTACAAATATATGTAGCAACGTTCTATCATATTATTTGGGGACTGCAATAGAACCACAAGAATATTGCTATTGAAACAGTGCCATAAGCATATATGGTTTTCCGTAAAATATCCAAGTGATAGTTCTACAAACTTACAGCGTTCAGAAAAGCAGAGCAGAGTGAGACGGCCTGCATTTGTTAACTTTCTAAATAGCCTGGATCAACTGTTTGCTACATTATCTGCAAAGAAAGAAATTTCCCGATTTGTAGAAAGGCTGAGAGTTTCGTTGGTCACATAAGACCTGGGGGTGTTATGGTTATATATTGATTATGTGCTGCAACATTTGTTTGATTTAATTACTGTTTGTATCAGTTCAATATTTTCTGTATGGTACGGATGTGTATGGTGGATGGGGTATGTGTGAATTTGAGTGGATTAACATTTAGACTATCCTGATCTATCTGTATTGTACAGTGTGAAGCAACATATACAATTAAAAATTCATTGTTTAAAGATTTCTAAAACTCATTGGCTGGGATTTATTGATTTTATATTATTATTGAGTCAGGGACCAGACTCTATCCCGTGCACGAGCATATTGCAAATCAATCTAGAAGGTGGTGCGGTCACTGTATGGTAATTGTACATTTATTATAGTGGCGGCGATGTCCGGTCGGCAGATTAGGGGTTAATAAGTGTTGGTAGGTGGCGGCGACATTGGGGGGGGCAGATTAGGGGTTAATAAATATAATATAGGTGTCAGCGATGTTAGGGGCAGCAGATTAGGGGTTCATAGCTATAATGTAGGTGGCGGCGGTGTCCGGTCGGCAGATTAGGGTTTAAATATTTTTATTATAGGGTTTGCGATGTGGGGGGGCCTCGGTTTAGGGGTTCATAGGTAGTTTATGGGTGTTAGTGTACTTTGTAGCACTGTAGTTAAGAGTTTTATGTTCCGGCGTTAGCCCATAAAACTCTTAACTACTGACTTTTTTTTGCGGTTGGAGTCTTGGCGGTAGAGGCTGTACCGCTCACTTCTTCCAAGACTCGTAATACCAGCGTTAGGCAAATCCCATAGAAAAGATAGGATACGCAATTGACGTAAGGGGATTTGCGGTAGCCTCGAGTCGCGGGAAAAAAAATGAGCGGTAGACCCTTTCCTGCCTGACTCGTAATACCAGCATTAGATAAAAAGCAGCGTTAGGACCCCTTAACGCTGCTTTTTAAGGCTAACGCAGAACTCCAAATATAGGCGTTATTTTTTGAAAGATCCATCTTGAACACAAATAAGAATCTCTCAGAAGAAACCCAACATTTTTCTATATATATATATTTCTTCTTGGAACTGAGCAATTCTGCTTGAAATTGATAATCATTATTTTTTCTTTTTTTTCTTTTTTCTATCTTCATATATTTTTATTTTTATTCTTAATTTTTTATGAGCATAATACATTTTTATATATTTTTACCATTTGGTCCATAGACATTTTTACCATATAATTAGGAGAATATATTGTACTATATAGTTAGAGGAATATATTGTACTTCATATTGTTTATATTGTTCATATTGTTTATATTTTAATATCACTCTGCACCTCTAAGATTGAGGTCATTTTATGTTTAACCATTAAAATAATTTATACAGGTACATCCGGATGTAAAAACAATTCACTACCTATTTATTAATTTTATTGATGTTATTTAATAAAATAATTTATATGTCAATACACATTCCTTTAGCACTTGTATTACTTATATAATAAGTTGATGTACAGTTTCATTTTTCTATATAGGCATTAACAGATAACAAGAGGTATTACCTCCTTATAGAGATCTGCTTATAGACAGGGCCGGACTGGGAATGAAAAGCAGCCCTGAAAAATGTTTAGACCTAAATTTTGCAGCGCCCATAGAATGCGCATGTCATTACTACGAAGTAAATGTGTATTGACAGAACAGCAGAAGACAGAAAACTGAAGAAGATCCTATTTGTGTGTTTGTATGTGTCTCTTCAAAAACAGGTAAATACAGACAAATACTGACATTTGTCAATGTCACAATAATACCTTGCCAGGCTAAAACAGCTGCTAACATAAAGTTCATATAGGAGTTAAAAAGAAACTTGATGAGCCAGACGCACAGTTTGATTTAAGAACCAGACAGTTTCCAGAGTATTCCTGCATGTGTAAATGCTGGAACCCTAATAAGTACTACTGATTATGTGATGCAACATTTCTATTGACTGGATAATAGGGCAGCCTAAAGAGACATAGACATGTATAGTTTTTACTGTTGATTTAAATCAACACTTACAAATATGCCATTCCACTACACAGTCACTACTGTACAGTACAGTATATTACCCTATATTGAATATACATATACATAATTGTGTCCCTTCTCACTTTCCCCTAAACTCAGCATTTCTAATTAACACACCTTTCTTAAGTTATTTTTAAAGTTTTCCTTTTTTGTACTTACTGTTAGTGTACTGGTCTGCCGCCTGCGTGATGATGATCTGTATTACCGGTGATTGGCTGGCCTGACAGTGGCTGCCGTCCCACATGCCCTTCAACTAGGCTCCCTCCTGACTATATAACGTGTGTGAGACGACTGACGTGACATTCTAGCTGACCTGCCCCCCCCCTCCCGCATTACCTCACCCAGTGACAGTGTGAGTGACAGACAGACTGATTGCGGTTGCGGCCGGTTATTGGTAAAGTTATTATTTTAAGACAGTGCCTATTACTACTAAGCAACTTTCAAATCTGACTTTATGTGTGTGATGCTGGGACTGGGAGACGGTCAGGCGGAGCGTGAGGGGCTGCGGGCACTGCCGCATCACCTATGCAGACAAGCTGAGCAGCACTGACTGAGACAGACAGCTGCTCTCTCACATCCGATCATGGACCATCACATCAAATGCGGAAATTCGACAAATGCCAGTGTGAATAAGTGGCTGACTGTGGCTGACCCTGTCAGTCTGTGTGCAGTGCTGCTTGCTGCCGGCTCTGACTGCTAAGTGCCGCTGTGCTCCCTCACACAACTTTGCTAAGTTGCTTGCTTGCAAATTGCTGCTGTCCACTGCAGCTGAGCTGCCTCTGCTGGCCGGCAGCCCACCGGGATTTTTCCCGGTATCCCGGCAGCCCAATCCGGCCCTGCTTATAGAGAACTAAACAATAGTATTTTTTAGATACATTTATTGAATCAAATCATTTAGATTTTGATCAGTTTGCCTAATAATACTAGACTGGTTATAGCATTTTGGTATTGGTATATCAACCAACCTTATACAAGTATCACACTTATCCAAGTCTATAGCGGGTCCCTTAAGTGTGTCCTTTAATAGCCTTTTTAATGCTACCTTATACCTTGTGCGTATTTATTAATGTTTGATTTTACCTGAGTTGTCTTTTATATACACACAACATTGCTTTTAGTCTATGGAACAACCCTCCTTCTGCGGCTAACAGGTAGTCTAAAGCCATTCTATTCTTAAGTGCTATCATTCTAATCTGTTCCTGTTCTATAGCTAAGAGCTCTACTGCATTCTTAGTCAAATTAAAAGCTTCATCTACCAAATCAGCTTGTATGTTTGGAAAAAAAATGTGGCAGCTAATCGCTTACCTTCACTAATCTTACCTTCCTTTTGTGCTGGGGTCAAGGTAGCATCTACATCTAGACAGATAAGGTTGTGGAATTGTTGTGGTTATGTCAAAAGCAGGGAATATATATCCTAAATAACATGGGCCATAATGGGTACAGGGTATTACTTTGACTGTCCACCTCGCACACAGCCAATGATATCCCACAGGTAATCTAACAAAAGGAGGGCATATTCTATTCAGTCATTTCTTCCCTTCTTTAGTCCTTGTATTACCCACCAATGTCTCCCTATTAAGTCAATACCACTCTTGGCCCCACATTGTCAAGTCATTCTTAGCCTTATCAATAAATACACAACACTCCAATTTGAGTATGAAAAGGCTGCAGCTCAATTTTATTAAAATACAGTCTTAAACAACATAACACTTTAACTCAAAATAAACAATGATGCTTGCCCTTATCCTCTGCATAGTTCCTGCCCCCCACCCTGGGGGGGGAGGGCACATCCTCAATAACTCCTCCCTTATTAACCTAACAGGGGGTACCACAATTCCTCCCAGGCGTAAGCCTCTAGAGATTATAACAAGCACCCTGCCACAGTTGCGATTTCTAATTACATCAAATCATCAATTCCAAATTAGGGAGGGAGGGCGGGAACAGATTTCAAAGAGGCCACCTGACTTCCTGTCTAGGGCTTATAAGCCCCCAGCTAAGACCCCACCCCTTGCCCTGTAGTTCACCCCCATTCCTTCCTAGTTGGGTCATATGACCCTCCCTTCCATCCTGTCATCTGGGCTGTTCCTTTACCCCACATTGTCAAGTCATTCTTAACCTTATCAATAATTACACAACACTCCAACTTGGGTATGAAAAGGCTGCAGCTCAATTTGATTAAATACAATCTTAAACAACATAACACTTTAACTCAAAACAAACCATGGAGGCCCTTATCCTCCACATAGTCCCCGCCCCCCACCCGATTCACCGTCTAACTCTACATGTCGGAGTCCTGTTTATCTTCCGTCTGGAAGCCTCCAACATTTTTGGATCCCAAGCCGCTCTCCACACTACTCTACACTCAATTTCTGACTATCAACACCTCGGGGAACAGCTGTTTCAATCTGTCCAGACTCCCTTTTATCCTGACTACCAGATCCTTCTGCGACATGTATCCTAAATCATTTCCCACTGCATGGATCAACAATACTTAAGGAGGGGAGAAATATCTTGCAAAATCCACAATCTTACCCACTACTTGTTCCCATTTCAGACCCCTGATCCCAAAACATTTCAATAAAACTTTGTCCCTTTGCAGCCCTAGTTGAATGCCGTCTTCCTTCACTGCCGCAGCTTGTCTCACCCAGTAAATGTACGAGTGCCCCACTAGCCAGCATCACACATGACCTGCCAAGACAAATTAAAGAACCTAGTACCCTTAATACTCTAAACTCAGGCCGCACATATCTCCTAAACCGTTCAGATCTCCATCTCCCAATCCTTTTTATCACACCCGCATCCAGACCCAAGCGTGCTTCCTCCATTGCTGCCCTGATACAAAATGAATGTGTGCCAAACTCAGACCCCAGCTTTTTCAATGCCTTTCGGAAAACTGCCACAAATTGAAACCTTGAGAGGATAGACCCATCACTATGGATCAAGAACTGACCCTCGCCACCCGGGCTAATATGCATTAACTCTCTCACCATCGTTACTGGGCAACATTGCCCTGATATCGCCAGTATACGGATCAACGTCTCCCTACCCCCCTGATCCATTTTGGATCTATTCACCATAGCTCCACCTCTTCACTTTTCACTAACACATCCTTTCTCAACAGTCCCCCTTCTACTCGTCTGATCTGTCCCACCAACTCTGAAATTCTGAATGTCCCAAAAAAGGCCAACACAACAGAACCTCAAAATAAAAAAAACATATCTCAGGCAAACAACTCACCACCTCCTCCAGCAGAGCAAATGTGACTGGCCTCCTGCTGTCCCCTTGTTTTTTCCCTTTACATTAACCTCTCACTACCATCCGCACCAAAAAGACTTTAGTCACATCCTCCCAACCCAAAAGTTGAAATAAGAACGCTAATGCTGCCATCCTCTTCCTCACCTCAGAGGGCGAAAGCCTCTCATCACCCCATGATCTGACCCAACGTAACAACCCTTCCAAATTCTCTTCCATACTCCCTAACTGAACATTCCCCCTCCAATGAAACCATTGTTTCTAAACTCGGGCGTAGGCCCTCCACGTACTAGGTGCCAACGCTCCTTGTACCATACTCATTAGCATTGAAACCCTAGTTGCCACAGTTCCTTCGGACAAGCCATACCCTCTTTCTCCACATCCAGAGCCACTGTGCCAAACTGCTGCCACTGAAAATGGGATAAAGAGTCAGCGATTTTGTGAACAGCCCGAAAAGATATATTACTGCACAAACATTCCAATACAAACTCTCAAAAGACGGATGACCAGGGGAGAGGATGCCGACAACATGTTAATGGCCAATACCACACCCTCTTCCCTTAACACATCTGACCAAATATTCAATGCCACAACCACAGGAGAAAATTCCAAAAATGACAAAAAAAATTTAAGGCCCACCGACACCCAGTGCCCTGGCCATGCCTCCGCACACCAAACTCTCATCCGACCAGTCTACTTCTTGAAACAGCAACATGCCATTGAATTGTGCCAAAAAGATCTCCCACACCCTTAGGTCCCCTTTCAACTCTGCCGAAAACCGCACATGATGACACGGCCCAGGCACCCCTGCCTAGCCAACAACAGCCTCCTAAAAAATGCCCTTACCACTGGAATTATTTTGCAGTCAAAGTTTAGTTTGCAGCTTCCTTAGTGTCGTCTTAGGCTTCGCTAAGGTCTCCTTAATTGTAATTCTCAAGTCTTCCAGCTTGCCCTCTGGTAACCTGTACTCCATCCTTACTGTATCCATCTGGATCTCCAAAAAATTCAAGGATGTTATCAGTCCCTCCAACTTCTCCTCCGCCATTGGGATCCCAAACTCCTTAGCCACTTCCCTGAATGTCTTCACCAGCTTTTCACAAACCCCTGACCCAGCCGGGCCCACAAACAAGAAATCATCCAGGTAATGTACCAAGGATGAAACCCCCGATTTCTGTCTGACCACCCAGTCCACAAAAGAACTGAATTTCTCAAAATACAAACATGAGATGAAATATCCCATGGGTAGGCATAAGTCAACAAAGCAAACATATGAAAACACAGCCCAATAGATGATGACATATAGGGTGCACTGGATAAGACAAATGGTGGATCATCCTAAATTGCTCCCTTGCAATTTTGGGGACCACCCCCAAGGAGGAAACCTTCAAGTTATCAAACGGGGGGAAGAAAAGGGGCCAGCCATCCTACCCAATGGTTCTCCCTAACCACCTCCGGGAATTCCCTTGGCGATTTTAAGTTTCCTCCAAAACGCCCAGATTCCCCGATTGTTCCCTAAATGGGATCCTAAAACTCGAGCTAAAACTGGTAAATAACAATTCCGCATCGCCCCCGTGACCTCTCTTACATCCATACAATTCGAGCCACGGTACCATCTTTACAACCGTCACCAGTGTCTGTGCCCGCAGCAGCAACCTCCCCTGGCTTACCCCCTTTTTGAAACATCTTGCTCCTGAGTGGGTCCCTCCACAATGGGAAAACTCATGTTTACACTTACACGCTGCCCTGAAATGGCACTGCCCCTCATTAAATTGAAAGCAGAGTCCCTTCCGTATTGCCACTGCTGTGCTACCTCCGGTCCCATTCCCAGATCTGGAGCTCGCGGTCAGAAAGGACTGACCCCACCGTTACAGCGTCATGATTTTGAGCCAAATCCCCATGTCTCTATCATCCCACCACATTTCGGGCCTCACCGCCATCTGCTGCCGGAACCTCTCATCCTACCACAACCAGGCCATACCGCCGTATGTTCGATACTCACTCGAGATCTAATTTCTCTCCTATCACACTAGCCAGGACGTAAAATGCCTTGGCCCGATTCCCAAACTTTTTCGGTAGCTTGTGATACCGCTTCTTCATCTCCTCTTCTTCTTTTTTGCCCTTTTCTTTTTCGTCCTCTTTCACCTCCACCACCTGATAGAATGGGAGCAATGCAAATATTTCCATGAACTCCCTCTTCCATATCTTCTCCTTTATGTTCATTGATAAATGAATCACCAAGGGACCCACTGAACACAGACACGGTCGCCTAAGGGCATCTTCCTGTACCTTCAGTACCTCTCCACCTCCTGATTTTCCCAATGCAGTCTCCAACCCTCCTACCTCAACCTTAGCCCCTCCGAGGTTAATCCCATCCGCGCCAGACCTCATGCCCCCGCTACCGCCGAGGCTTGAACCCGTTTTTCCAATGCCCAATCAGACTCTTCAAACCATTCAGCAATGTCTCCCTCTCACCACTTACCACTCTACTCCTTCCAGTCCCCAATGTAGCAGTAGTCTCACCTTAAGGTGGTACTGCCGTAACCAGTCCTTCCATAGGTCCCGTCTGCACCACTACTTCAATCCTGTTTGTTCCGCCAGTGTGCCTTCTGTCTCCCCTGCCTCCTAAACGATCCCTCCTGATGCCGTCTGTGTGCCTCCTGTCTCATCCCCTCCTGATGGGCGACCGCTCTCTGTCATGCCTGCTCCTTGTTGCCGACCATTCCACCTGAGCCTATGTAGGCGAGATAGCCTCCATTACCCTGGATGCTCTCCTCAGGGGTGAACATGATCTCCTGCTGCTGTCTGCAAGCCCTGGCCCCATGACCAGGGCCCAGCCATGATTCCGACCTGCTCCAGATTCTGTAGACTGCATAGAAAGACAAGAGGTGAACACCCGACCCCTTACCCCCTCCCTCCTGTCTGCCTGAACTACCTCACCCTCCATTCTTCCTGTCTCTCTGTTCTCCCTATCCCCCTCACCCCGTTTTGGGGTCAACAACTGCAATAGCTGAGTCAAGGCAGACATGTCCCCTACCTGATCATCTTCCTCCTCAAAGGTGCCACTGACCTCCAAGACCAGTAACGGCTCTGCCACCTGCTCCTGGGCCAACTCCCTCACTTCCCATGTGGCCGTCAAGGTCTCCATCTCCTGAAGCCCCTCCGCCTGTTCACCTGAAAATACAATAAAGTTACCATCCAGCTCCAATGTCCCCTCCTCATCCTGCCCCTCTCCCCTCCCTTTCTCCTTTTCCTTACCTACTGCTTCCCTTACTGCTCACCTCAGCCCACCAACTTGGATCCCTACCATCCTAGGAAAGGACCCACAGTAATGTCCTGCTGGTCCCCGTATCCCCAGGCCCACAATGCCTATAGTACTGTAGCAGCCCCTTCCCCATTTCTCTCCCCCGCTCCCTCTGACTCCCATAGTTACCTGCCCCTTACCAGTGCCAACTCTGCTAATCTTCCCTACCCTGTGCCCCTAAATACTGTGTTTATATCCTTGTTTTAAACCCATTGCTGCCCTCCTGCTCCCCCCTTTTTTTTTGCCTGTCCCTACTTCCAACAACACATGTTCCCCATATGCCTGCCCTAATCCAAAACCCTCCCACTGTCCTAAAAAAAGCTGGCAGGCTACTAATCTCTCCTATCCCCCAGCTCCCTATCCTTCCTGGCCCAACATAGCAAAGACTGTTGCTTCCCCCCCCCCCGTTGCATAACAAGTGCTGCTGCCCCTTCAGCCCTTAACGCCCCCCCACTTCACTCTCACAGCCACCTCTGTTCGGGCCCCCCTTTCCCTCTCAGCATGTACCGGCCGCACCAACCTCCAGGAATCACTCTGCACTACCGCCATACTACCGGCAGTTTTCAGGACCTCCCTCTCCCCTTTGCCACTTAACGCTGGTCTGCCCTGCTCGCCTGCCGCTCCTCACGGTCCTCCTCCCTCTCACTGCACCTGATGATGTCATCGGCCAGTGCCGTAGTAGGCCGCGCGCCTCTCTCAGCTCCTTGTGGCCGACCTAAGTCGCTTGCCTCACATCCTTCCATGGCCACTGGGCATGCCCATTGATCTCCTAGGCCTTCCTGCCTGCACCCCCGGACTGTGCATCTCTGGCGGGCCTGGATCTCTGCACCAGCCATTCCCTGGTCCTGGGCACTTCCTCTGAAAAGGGAGGTACCTGCTATGGATCAGTCGCCTGATTAGCCACCAAATGTTCCTTAATCCAGGCTATGCCCTTGATCCTGGCAGCCTGCAACACCAGCTCCAGCAATTCCTCCATCCTGCTCCCAGTTCACTGGCAAAGGTAAGTAATTCCGTAAGAAATTAACTTAGCCCGCCATGCTGTCCTGATTTTAAAGAGGCCACCTGACTTCCTGTCCAGGGCTTATAAACTCCCAGCTAAGACCCACCTTGCCCTGTACTTCAGTCCCATTTCATCCTAGTGGCTCTTCCTTTAATAGTGTCTCTAGGTTTGTTAAACTGTTCAAATCAGCCAATAGGATTTCAGAAGCTCTCATCCTTTTGGCTGATTTGAATTTGAAGAATCAAATCAGCCAATAGGAATGCAAGGTACATCATTTTGAAATGGGTACCTTGCATTCAACTTCAGTGTACAGCGTTGACCGTATGAAGAGGATGCTCAGCATAGGATGTCATCGCCGGTGCAGGATGGCTCTACTCCGCACCGCCCGGATGAAGATAGAAGACGCCCGGATGGAGATGGTTGTCCGGAGGGGCCAGCCATCCTACCCAATGCAATCACTTTGTTCAGCTTCTCTCTAACAACCTCCGGGAATTCTCTTGCCGATTTTAGGTTTCCTCCGAAACGCCCCGATTCTTGTTCCCGAAATGGGATCCTAAAACCTGAGCTAAAACTGGTAAATAACAATTCTGCATAGCCCCCATGACCTCTCTTACATCTGTACAATTCAAGCCACGGGACCATCTTTACGACCCTCACCCGTGTCCGTGCCCGCAGCAGCAACCTCCCCTGGCTTACCCCCTGACTTACCCTTTTTGAAACATCTCGCTCCTGAGTGGGTCCCTCCACAATGGAAACACTCATGTTTATACTTACATGCCGCCCTGAAATGGCACTGCCCCTCATTAAATTGAAAGCAGAGTCTCTTTCCGTATTGCCACTGCCGTGCCACCTCCAACCCTATTCCTGGATCCGGAGCTCGCGGTCCGAAATGACTGACCCCAACATAACAGCATCATGATTTTGAGCCAAATCCCCATGTCTCTATCATCCCACCACATTTCGGGCCTCGCCGCCATCTGCTGCCGGAACCTCTCATCGTACTGCTAGGCCATACCGCCGTATGTTCGATACGCACTCGAGATCTCTTCCGCATAGCAAAATTAAACAGAACACTGCTCCAGTAATTTCTCTCTTATCACAATAGCCAGGACGTAAAATTCTCTTTTCTTTTTCATCCTCTTTCACCTCCATCACCTGATCCAATGGGAGCAACGCAAATATTTCCATGAACTTCCTCTTCCATATCTTCTCCTTTATGTCCATTGATAAATTAATCGCCAAGGGATCCACTGAACACAGACACGGTCACCTAAGGGCATCTTCCGGTTCCTTCAGTACCTCTCCACCTGCTGATTTTCCAACGCAGTCTCCGACCCTCCTACCTCAACCTTAGCCCCTCCGAGGTTAATCCCGTCTGTGCCACACCCCACTCCCCCGCTACCGCCAAGGCCTGAACCCGTTTTTCCAATGCCCAATCAAATCATTCAGAAAATGTCTCCCTCTCACCACTTACCACTCCACTCCTTCCAGTCCCCAATGTAGTGGTAGTCTCACCTTAAGGTTGTCACACCGTAACCGGTCCTTTAATAAGTCCCGCCTGCACCACTACTTCAATCCTGTTTTTTCCGCCAGGGTGCCTTCTGTCTCCCCTGCTTCCTAAATGCTCCCACCTGATGCCATCTGTGTATCTCCTGTCTCATCCCCTCCTGATGGGCGACCGCCCTCTGTCATGCCTGCTCCTGGGTGCTGACCATTCCACCTGAGCCCATGTAGGCAAGATGGCCTCTATTACCCTGGATGCTCTCTTCAGGGGCGAACGTGATCTCCTGATGCTGTCTGCAAGCCCTGGCCCCTTGACCGGGCCCGGCCATGATTCCGACCTGCTCCAGATTCTGTAGACTGCATAGAAAGACAAGAGGTGAACACCCGACCCCTTGCCCCCTCCCTCCTGTCTGCCTGAACTACCTCACCATCCATTCTTCCTGTCTCTCTGTGCTCCCTATCCCCCTCACCCCGTTTTGGGGTCAACAACTGCAATAGCTGAGTCAAGGCAGACATGTCCCCTACCTGATCATCTTCCTCCTCAAAGGTGCCACTGGCATCCAAGACCAGTAATGACTCTGCCACCTGCTCATGGGCCAATTCCTTCACTTCCCATGCGGCCATCAAGGTCTCCATCTCCTGAAGCCCATCCTCCTGTTCACCTGCAAAAACAATAAAGTTACCATCCAGCTCCAATGTCCCCTCCTCATCCTACAATTCTCCCCTCCCTTTCTCCTTTTCCTTACCTACTGCTCCCCTTGCTGCTCACCTTGGCCCCCCAACTTGGATCCCTACCATCCTAGGAAAGGACCCACAGTAATGTCCTTCTGGTCCCCTTATACCCAGACCCACAATGCCTATAGAAGTGTAGCAGCCCCCTTCCCCATTTCTCTCCCCCGCTCCCTCTGACTCCCATAGTTACCTGCCCCTTACCAATGCCAACCCTGCTAATCTTCCAATACCCTGTGCCCCTAGATACTGTGTTTATATCCTTGTATTAAACCCATTGCTGCCCACCTGCTCCCCACCTTTTTTTTTTGGCTGCCCTTCTTCCAACAACACATGTTCCCCATACGCCTGGCCTAATCCAAAACCCTCCCACTGTCCTAAAAAAAGCTGGCAGGCTACTAATCTCTCCTATCCTCCAGCTCCATATCCTTCCTAGCCCAGCATAGCAAAGACTGTTGCTTCCCCCCCCGTTGCATAACAAGATAACAAGTGCTGCTGCCCCTTCAGCCCCCCACTTAACTCTCACAGCCACCTCTGTTCGGGCCCCCCTTTCCCTCTCAGCACTTACCGGCCGCTCCAGCCTCCAGGAATCACTCCGCACTACCGTCATACTCCCGGCCATTTTCCGGACATCCCTCTCCCCTTTGCCACATAACGCTGGTCTTCCCTGCTCACCTGCCACTCCTCACAGTCCTCCTCCCTCTCGCTGCACCTGATGATGTCATCGGTCGGTGCCATAGTAGGCCGCGCACCTCTCTCAGCTCCTTGTGGCCAACCTCCTGCACCCCCGGACTGAGCCTCTTTGGCGGCCTGGATCTCCTCACCAGCCGTTCCCTGGTCCTGGGCCCTTCCTCTGCTGAAGAGGGATGTACCTGCTATAGATCATTTGCCTGATTAGCCACCAAATGCTCCTTAATCCAGGCTATGCCCTTGGTCCTGGCAGCCTGCAACACCAGCTCCAGCTTCCTAGTGGGGTCAAATGACCCTTCCTTCCATCCTGTCATCTGGGCTCTTCCTTTAATGGTGTCTCTAGATTTGTTAAACTGTTCAAATCAGCCAATTGTCAGGGTTTTTTCCCTGTTTTGTTTGCCATGTGCTGCTGGCAGCCATTTTACTCACATCTCTTGCTGACTCTGATGCATACTGTGTGATGCTGCTCATTTCCTGCACTTCCTTTTATGGCCAAACTAGTGTACATCATCTGTGTGAGACAGGATGCAGTCTCAGAATTGTGATGTAATCACTTATTATTTAAAGGGCCTCTGTTCAGTATGTTTTGCCTTTGCGTTGTCTCAGACCTGTTTGTGAAAGCTCCTGTGTATTACCTTGCAATTTATCAAGCAAGTTGGCTCTACCTGTAAAATTCCAAATAGTCTTATTCCCAATCATATCTGCCAGGGTACTCATGGTTATGGGGACACCCACGTAAGGCTATCGTCTGCTCTGCCCATTAATAAGATTAAAAATATGTGTTAGGATAGGAGTAAGAATAGAAGAGTGGGAGGGCAGTAATTGTGAGAAGATGGGGTCAAGGGGACAGGTGAGTGAGGTGAGAGAAGGATATAAGGGCAGAAACTCTACCTCAGTAGATGAGGCAAAAAAGCTGAGTCTGTAACTTTGCGGGTTTTGAACATCGATGATCTGTTGATCGGTTGAGGGGGCTGCCCATGGGAACAAGGATAAAAGTACAACAGAGAAACAATACAATAAAAGACAAAATTTTACAGACAAATACATGGGGATTTGAGAGCCCTATTCCCGTGGAAACTTACAATCTAAAAGGGTAGGAGGATGGAAAACAGGAGGTGGAGACTGCAAAGGAGAGAATGATATTAGTGAGGAGATAGATCAGGGCAACTGTTGAAGTAATTGAAGTTAATTTGTTAATGAGTCAGTTGATAAACTTCCCTGAACAAAAAGGTCTTTATGGAACTTTTAAAGGAGGAGAGGTTAGGGGAAAGTCTGACAGCTCGAGGAAGTGCATTCCAGAGGGTTGGTGCCGCTACGAGAAAAGTCCTGTAGTCTAGCATGAGAAGAGGTGCTTTTTGGATCTTACGGGGTGGGCTGGAGTATATTTGTTGATGAGTGAGGACAGGTAGGGTGGGGCAGCATTGGTGAGGCTTTGTAGGTCACGGTGAGAATTTGAATTTAACTCTGCTGTGAATGGGGAGCCAGTGAAGGGATTCACAAAGAGGTGCACCAGAAACAGAGCATTGAGAGAGGTGGATTAGCCTAGCAGATGCATTTAAGATGGATTGAAGGGGAGAGAGGCGGGAGAGAGGGAGGACAGTTTGTAGGTTATTACAGTAGTCAAGTAGGGAAATTACCAGGGAGTGGATTAGCTGCATAGTAGTTTCAGCACTCAGAAATGGACGAATTTTGGAGATGTTGCATAGGTGGTTGCGGCAGGATGAAGAGAGCAATTGGATATGGGGAATTAAGGACAGATTTGAGTCAAATTTGACTCCAAGGCAGCGGACTTGGGGTTATGGGGAGATAGTGGTGTCGCCAACAGTGATGGAAAAAATAGAAACTGGAGTAGAGTTAGAGGGGGGGATTAGAAGTAGTTCAGTTTTGGACATGTTTATTTTTAGGTGGTGAGAGGCCATCTAGGAGGAAGTGCCAGATAAGCAGTTACTGATGTGAGAATTGACAGAAGGAGAGAGTGCAGGGGTGAAAAGGTAGATCTGGGTATCATCAGCATAGAAGTGATAGTTGAAACCATAGCTGTTGATAAGTTTACCCAGTGAAGAAGTGTAAATAGAGAAAAGTAGAGGACCAGGACAGAGCCTTGAGGTACTCCAACAGACAGAGGCAATAAAGAGGAGGAGTCACCAGCAAAAGAGACGGAGAAGGAGCTGTTAGATAGATAAGAGTAAATCCAGGAGAGAGCAGTGTCATAGAGCCCAAGAGAGCTGAGAGTCCATAGGAGAAGCTGATGGTCAACCATGTCAAAGGCAGCAGAGAGGTCAAGTAAGATGAGTATAGAGTAGTAGCCTTTGTTTTTAGCAAAAAGGAGATTGTTTGTAACCTTGGTGAGGGCAGTCTCAGTTGAGTGTTGGGGGCAGAAGCCAAATTGCAGGGGGTCGAGCAATGAGTTGGAGGACAGTAAGTGGGTTAGACGATCAAAACTAGTTTTTCAAGGATTTTTTAAGCTAGCGGGAGCAGTGATATGGGGCGGTAGTTTGCAGGAGAGTTAGGGTCAAGGGAGGGTTTTTTGAGGATGGGGTGACCTTTGCATGTTTGAAGGAGGCAGGGAATGAGCCGGTAAAAAGGGATAGGTTGAATATGTGATTAAGAGCCAGAGTGAGGGTGGGAGACAGAGAAGGTATTAGATGTGAAAGAATAGGGTCGAGTTGGCAGGTAGTGAGGTGGGAGGAAGACAATAGGGAAACTACTTCACTCTCAATGGTTGGGAGGAGGGTGCAGAGAGTGGCAGAGGGGGTCACAGGAAGCAAATTTGGGAGATTGCCAGCTTGTGTTGGGATGTTTCTTCGGATGGTAAGTGTTTTATTGAAAAAGAAGTCTGCCAGGTCTTGAGCACTGAACGCAGATGAGGGGGGTTGTGCAGGTGAGTAGAGGAGAGAGTTGAAGGAGAAGAGTCTTTTAGGGTTTGAGGAGTGAGTGGATATAAGAGAAGAGAAGTAGGTTTGCTTAGCTAAGTGAAGGGCAGAGGAGTTAGAGTAAAGAATGAACTTATAGTGCATGAAATCAGGTTCAGAGCTGGATTTCCTCCAGGCACGTTCAGCAGTGTGGGAGCATTTTTGTAGGTGGCGTATTTGCTGGGAGTGCCAGGGCTTGAGCTGACGACGTGGGGCTTTGCGAAGTTGGTGCGGAGCGAGAGTGTCAAGTGCAGAGGAGAGAATATTGTTATAGTGGGTTATAACAAGGTCAGGGCCAGATATTGTGGAAGTTTTGGGGCGGTGTATTTGAATAAGGTTGGAGAGTTCGGGAGGGACCACATTGTGCAGATTTCTACAGGTGCGGGGGTGAGGGGGAGAAGTAGGGTTAGCCTGTATATTAAGATTAAAGGTGAGCAGATGGCGGTCCGAGATGGGAAATGGGCAACAGGCAACATCAGAGAGAGAGCAGAGATAGGAGAATACCAGATCAATAGAGTGTCCATTGTGGTGGGTAGGGAATAGGGTGGATTGTGAGAGGCCGAAGGAGTTAGTGAGTGAGAGAAGTTTAGAGGCAGCAGGGGCAGATGGGTTGTCAATGGGGATGTTGAAGTCCCCCAGAATTAGAGTAGGTGTATTTGTAGAGAGAAAGTAAGGAAGCCAGGCAGAAAAGTTGTCAAGGAATTGGGAGGTTGGTCCAGGGGGGCGATAGATAACTGCCACTCTGAGAGAGAGAGAGAGTAGAACAGGAGAATGCAGTGGACTTCAAAGGAAGAAAAGAAGAGAGTTGGAAATGGAGACAGGTACTGATAGGAGCAGGTTGGGGAGAGTAAGATGCCAACACCGCCACCGTGTCTCTCACCTGGCCTAGGTGTGTGGCTAAAGTGAAGACCACCATGTGTGAGAGCAGCAATGGAAGCAGTATCAGAGTAAGATAGCCAGGTTTCAGTAATTGCTAAAAGGTTAAAAGTGTTGGAAACAAACAGGTCATGAACAGTTGTAAGTGTTGAGAGATTATTTCATTTCTGATAGAATCTATTTTGCTGGTGAAGTGATTAGCAAAAGTGGTGAAGTTAGTAGATACTCCCCAGTGTTATACAATGCAGTATTCAGTTAGCAGATACACTTCAGTGTTATACAGTGCATTATTCCATTATATATTCTCCTTATTTAGTACGTAAATTGATTGCAAGACTACAGAAAACTATTGTAAAAAGAAAAGTGTTTTTATGTCAATTTAAGTAAAATGTGTATAGATTTAAACTGGAACAAGCAGTAATCTCATACTTAGGAATTTGCTGCTTACTGACTGACATGGGTAGCTCTCACAGCTGTATTTGCTAAAAGAAGCTAACTTCCAGAAGTCTAACAAGAAGATGCAGACATTAAAGAGATAGGAAAGTCAAAATTAAACTTGCATGATTCAGAGAGAGCATGTCATTTTAAGTCATTTTTAAATTCACTTCTATTTTCAAATGTGCGTTGTTCTCTTGGTATCCCTTGTTGAAAATGAATATGCACATAACCTACACTAGTGGGAGTTAGTTGCTGACATGTCTCAACTGTATTGAAATATTGTGTATAATCAAGCTCCACATTAAGTTGTATTTTCTTTTTTGCTATTCACCAACATATTACATTTTACTGTACGGTGTAATCTGATATAAACGATATATACCACTTAACACTGTGATATACTTGAGTAAGAGAAGATTATTAGTTGATGGTATGTAACTATTATAATCACATATTTAGCCAACTTGAAATAGGTAATTTGACCAGTTTTCAGCTCCTGGGTGCTTTTTTAACTTTGTATTTTCTAGCAATTTTATGTTTATTTAACTAATAAAAGTTATATTTTAACGTAGAGTCATCCTGCTCACTTCATTCAGCTACCTAAGTTGCCTTTATTTATTAGTGCCTTTCACACACAATGATCTACTCCATATTGACCCTTTGAGTGCTATTGATGTAGTCTTTTCAGCTAGAGTTCTCCTCTACTGTATTGTTTTCACAAGTCTAGAACTACATAGCACCTACTCTATCCAACACATTTATATACAGGGATAAATTCCCTTACTGACCGATTGGAAACAGTGGGTTAAATATAGAGTTAGATATATACCTATAAGGAGTGCCGTTGATTCCTCTCTTGCTTTTTGTGAATAGTTGCTGATTGGTACCTGCACACATTTGTCTCTTGTGATTGGCTAACTAGATGTGTTCAGCTAGCTCCCAGTAGTGCAATGCTGTTCCTTCAGCAAAGGATTACAAAATATGAAGCATATTTGATAATAGAAGTAAATTGGAAAGTTGTTTAAAACTGTATGTTCTATCCAAACCATGAAAGGAAATGTTGGGGTTTCCTGTCCCTTTAAACACAAAAAAATACAATAAAAAATACCTTGTGTAATATGGAAAAGTTTGCCCCTTTTATGAGCAGAATAATCAAACCATAGCAATTGTTGTTTTATTGTGTATTTATAAAACTTAAACTGTCTCTCTAGTTTTTTTTTTTTTTTTTCATTTAATTTGTAGCTGATAAAATTAGGTATTTACTGATAAAGTATAAAAACTTCTAAAAATTTTCTCCCTTTGAGTATCTGGCATTATTCCATACATACAAGCTCTCCATATGACTCCAAGGGAATTCTTCTTTAGTCATTTCTGAGGAGTCATACAACAGGACAAAAGAACCAGATCATTTCATAAAAACTGTAAAATAAATAAACAAAACAACTTTGGCCCATTTTCTGTCCTTTTACCTGCTTTCGGAAACCACATCTATCAATTTCAAAAAAATCTGAAAAACAAACAAAATCTTTCCTTTGATCCTGCATACTTCAAAAATGTTTTTTTTAAAAGCAACATCTCAATTATATAATTCAAGCTGTCTTGCAACATATCCCTCAGTGACATAAGGATAAAACACTGTGAAACCGTATGTTAAAATAAATAAATACATCACCATGTTTGAAGAACAATAAAATGCACAGGGAATGCTTTTCCTTAAATATTTTAGTAAAAAAAAAAAGTATAGATAGTAAGACACGCAAAATGTGGTGTACATTTAATGCATTGTAATATTAGACTGTCTTGATGATTATTGTTCATTTTATTACCAATATACTGTGTAGATAGAAAACTATTAAGGTATATTGCAATAAATGGTATTGTAAGTAACACTTCTAACACAATATAACATTTTATGGACATTATAAAAAAATAAAACTGACTGTTTTAACTAAAGGCTTGATAGGTTTGATCTGTTGTAGCTGCAAACTTAGGATATATTTGTAATTGATGTTTGTTAACAGGAGTTTATCAAAATGATTAAATAATTGCTAATGTAGCACTTCTTCCCAAACATGACATTTGGTGGCAGCAGTGGGATTTTCACCACAGGTCTAAACCATCACTGTGACCCTCTTAAGCAGAGAAGTTACTGGACAGCACACTAAAAGTTCAAAGGGGTTAAAATAGTTGAAATGCTGCTCAGAACCTGCAGAGCACTGCTGGTCATAAACAGAATCCAACGCTGATCCAATCACCAGCGCTAGTCCCACTTGGAACCAGCAGTGCTTAGCAGGTCACAAACAGCCCTTCTACTGTATGTTTAACCCCTTTGAGGGGGGTTAAACACTCAGGGCCAGATTACAAGATGATTTAGTGATTTCTCTCACTCGCATACACCGCTGCAATGGAGCATGCTTTAAAAAAAGTTAGTTATGCATATTTTATATTCCAATCTTCTTCACATAGAAGAAAATGTTCTTTATAAATATATATATATATAGTAGAAAAAGATTTTTATCCAAGGCGAAGTTTCTTTAAAAGCAAAAGTCTTTATTTGAATCCACATATGGTAAAAGCACATAGAGAGGTACCGTAGCACATAAAAGATTAACACACGAAAGCATAGGCTTGGCCGTGACGAGGTCACGTGGGGAGACACACCTCCCAGCATCACGGCGGGACGCCGCAATCAAACAAACAGAGAGCTAGGGGATTACGCAGACCACGGTGGCTATCCAGACGCTGGAGACACATGAAGAGCGGTGAGTGGGCACAGCAAATTGCTGTATTTGGGCACGGGCTGCTCTAGGAGGTCCCACCTCATACCGCTAGTGTCAGCAACACCGGGGGATCGATTTCCGCCTCAGCTTGTTTGCAGGTTTCTGATTATGCATTTCTAAGTGTGCATTACAAAGTGAACTTACTAAGGGAACTTTCATGTTTATCACAGAAGGAGATACATTATATGCTGAGCCTTGCTAATGGTTATATATTACATTGTGCAGTTTATTGAACACTTTTTCTTTGGGACTATATATATATATATGTGTGTGTGCGTATAAAATTAATTATATATATATATATATATATGCAGGCATGAATATATATAGGTATATATATATATATATATATATATATATATATATATATATATATATATATATGTATATATAGGAATATATATTTAAAAATACTGAGAACATTTTCTACTATATGAAGAACATTGGAATGTGAATTATTTACTGTAAATACACAGTAAAACACATTATAACATGTTTTTAGGGTGGAATATGCATGTTAGTTATATTCAAATGTTATCTGACTAACATGTGTAAGGGAGTTAGTGTTTCTATGACTCCCCAATGTTAATTTGCAGTTAGTTCTGATATATAATTTATATATACTGGTTGTTTAGTATTTATTCGGATTTACAATGCATATTGCTTTTATGATACAATCTGCCTTAGACTATCATTGTCACTTTGAGCAGGGCTTGGTATATATGTAGTTCTTATACCTAACTTCAGCAACTTACTTCATACACTACATACTGTATTTGAGTTTTACTTCGAGTTCCAGCATTTCTGTAGATAACGCTGTTGATACTAAATTATACTTTCTAGGTTAACATCACATAAAGTTGTGCACCTCCATAATGTGAGAGATAACCAGAAAATGCTTAACTTTTGAGACATAAGTAAATGCCTTAGTACTAATATTTCAGATTTTAAGATACTCAGTTAGTGATGTCGCGAATTGTTCGCCGGCGAATAGTTCCCGGCGAACATAGCATGTTCGCGTTCGCCGCGGCGGGCGAATATATGCGATGTTCGATCCGCCCCCTATTCGTCATCATTGAGTAATACTTTGACCCTGTACCTCACAGTCAGCAAGCACATTCCAGCCAATCAGCAGCAGACCCTCCCTCCCAGACCCTCCTACCTCCTGGACAGCATCCATTTTAGATTCATTCGGAAGCTGCATTGTTAGTGAGAGGAGGGACAGTGTAGCTGCTGCTGATTTAGTAGGGAAATCTATAGCTAGGCTAGTGTATTCAGTGTCCACTCTGTAAGGACAGCACCCCAAAAAGCCCTTTTTAGGGCTGCTTTTTTTTTTTCCTGTGTAATCTAATTGCAGTTGCCTGCCTGCCAGCGTGTGTGTCAGGCTCACAGCGTATACTGTGCCCACTTGCCCAGTGCCACCACTCATATCTGGTGTAACAGTAGTGTAGATTTAAAAAAAACAACACTATTTTGACTGTGTTAAACAATAGCAGTCAGTTTCCTTCACACGTGTGCATTTAAGTGCCTGCCTGCCAGGGCACAGTATCACCCCAGTGCAACTCATATCTGGTGTAACAGTAGTGTAGATTTAAAAAAAACAATACTTTTTTGACTGTGTTAAATAATAGCAGTCAGTTTCCTTCACACGTGTGTGTTTAAGTGCCTGCCAGGGCACAGTGTCACCCCAGTGCAACTCATATCTGGTGTAACAGTAGTGTAGATTTAAAAAAAAAAACACTTTTTTGACTGTGTTAAATAATAGCAGTCCGTTTCCTTCACACGTGTCCGTTTAAGTGCCTGCCTGCCAGGGCACAGTGTCACCCTAGTGCAACTCATATCTGTAACAGTAGTGTAGATTTAAAAAAAAAAAAAACTTTTTTGACTGTGTTAAATAATAGCAGTCAGTTTCCTTCACACGTGTGCGTTTAAGTGCCTGCCTGCCAGGGCACAGTGTCACCCCAGTGCAACTCATATCTGGTGTAACAGTAGTGTAGATTTTAAAAAAAACAACACTTTTTTGACTGTGTTAAATAATAGCAGTCAGTTTCCTTCACATGTGTGCATTTAAGTGCCTGCCTGCCAGGGCACAGTGTCACCCCAGTGCAACTCATATCTGGTGTAACAGTATTGTAGATTTAAAAAAACAACACTTTTTTGACTGTGTTAAATAATAGCAGTCAGTTTCCTTCACACGTGTGTGTTTAAGTGCCTGCCTGCCAGTGCACAGTGTCACCCCAGTGCAACTCATATCTGGTGTAACAGTAGTGTAGATTTAAAAAAAAAAAACACTTTTTTGACTGTGTTAAATAATAGCAGTCAGTTTCTTTCACACGTGTGCGTTTCAGTGCCTGCCTGCCAGGGCACAGTTTCACCCCAGTGCAACTCATATCTGGTGTAACAGTAGTGTACATTTAAAAAAACAACACTTTTTTGACTGTGTTAAATAATAGCAGTCAGTTTCTTTCACACGTGTGCGTTTCAGTGCCTGCCAGGGTACAGTGTCACACCAGTGAAACTCATATCTGGTGTAACAGTAGTGTACATTTAAAAAAAAAATACAATTTTGACTGTAATAGATTGAATAGCAGTTAGTTGTCTGCAATCGAGTCAGGCCTACAGCGTCTACTCTGCCAACTTCTGCCAGTGCACAGTGCCACTCATATCTGTTGTCACAGTAGCTTGCATGTATAGTACCACTAATCGGAAAAAAAAAATGACAGGCAGAGGCAGGCCACCCCGCAGGGGCCGTCGTGTTCAAGGTGCTGCCACCTCCTCTACTCCTCCTACTCCATCCTCTTCCATAACCTTCTCGGCTGAGTCCTCTTCTGCTGCTGTGTCACATCAACGGCACCCCCCCAGCTCCCCAGGTACTATTCCACATCCCGGATACGGCAGTGTCACGCCGTCTTGGGGTTGACTTGCCTGAAAGCAGAGAGTCACACCGGACCAGCACTCCTGTCCGCCCTGAACGCACAGGTGGATCAGTGGCTGACTCCGCACCAACTAGAGATCGGCAAAGTGGTTAGTGACAACGGAAGAAATTTGCTAGCGGCATTGAAATTGGGCAAGTTGACACATGTGCCGTGCATGGCACATGTGTGTAATCTGATCGTACAACGCTTTGTGCATAAGTACCCAGGCTTACAGGACGTCCTGAAACAGGCCAGGAAGGTGTGTGGCCATTTCAGGCGTTCCTACACGGCCATGGCGCACTTTTCAGATATCCAGCGGCGAAACAAAATGCCAGTGAGGCGCTTGATTTGCGACAGCCCGACACGGTGGAATTCAACACTCCTAATGTTCGACCGCCTGATCCAACAAGAAAAAGCCATTAACGACTATTTGTATGACTGGGGTGCTAGGACAGCCTCTGCGGAGCTGGGAATTTTTTCTCCACGTTACTGGACGCTCATGTGCAATGCCTGTAGGCTCATGCGTCCTTTTGAGGAGGTGACAAACCTAGTCAGTTGCACCAAAGGCACCATCAGCGACATCATACCATTTGTTTTCTATCTGGAGCGTGCCCTGCGAAGAGTGCTGGATCAGGCCGTAGATGAGCGTGAAGAGGAAGAGGAAGAGTTGTGGTCACCATCACCACCAGAAACAGCCTTATCAGCATCGCTTGCTGGACCTGCGGCAACGCTGGAAGAGGATTGTGAGGAAGAGGAGTCAGAGGAGGAATGTGGCTTTGAGGAGGAGGAGGAAGACCAACCACAACAGGCATCCCAGGGTGCTCGTTGTCACCTATCTGGTACCCGTGGTGTTGTACGTGGCTGGGGGGAAGAAGATACCTTCAGTGAGATCACTGAGGACAAGGAACGGGACATGAGTAGAAAGAAGAAAAAACAGAAGCGCCACATGGCCCAATATTGTTTGGTCCAATTTTGTAGATTTTAAGATGAGATACAAACTCACATTTAGAAGAGCACCTCAATTAGTGCTATAGGGGCAGTCTGGGATCTATTCGGTCACCCAGAAGACCAACTTCATGCACTGGATCTGATGTCTATGTGGACAGAGAAAAGACACAAGTGCCTATATGGCCTAGTATTGTTGGTACAAGTGGACAAACTCAGATAAGGCTGTTTCATCAGGCTTGCCATAAGTCTGTTGGGTGACCAAATTGATCCCTTCATGCTCCCATAGCATCAAAAGAGGTGCTTTATACATTGTGAGTACCACTCTTATCATTATCTGAGTTTGTCCACTTGTACCAACAATACTAGGCCATATAGGCACTTGTGTCTTTTCTCTGTCCACATAGACATCAGATCCAGTGCATGAAGTTGGTCTTCTGGGTGACCGAATAGATCCCAGACTGCCCCTATAGCACTAATTGAGGTGCTCTTCTAAATGTGAGTTTGTATCTCATCTTAAAATCTACAAAATTGGACCAAACAATATTGGGCCATGTGGCGCTTCTGTTTTTTCTTCTTTTTATAGATTGTTGTTCCTGGATCCTGGCCTGGATCTTCACAGATAGCTGCCATTTTTCCTCTCCAGAGACTTTTTAATACAATTCTATTGCCTCTTCATTGTCCACTAAAGGCATTGTTACACACTTATAACTTTTAACCAATTGTTATATTCCTTTACTGTATAACTTTATTATTTTCATCATTGTATATTTGTTTTTGAGATATATTTATATATTTGTGGTTTATTTTGTTATGTGTATATGGATGTATATACATGCTTATATGTGTGTATATATATATATATATACAAATAGATGTTTATTATAAACTTCACCAGTGTTATTAGTTTGAGACTGATAGCCATTCACAACTGACACCACTAGTAATTATTATTTTACATTCACTTATTCACTATACCTTTTTTTTTATTATAACTCCTGACACATTAGAAGACTGAGTTCTCACTGTTATTATCTATCACCTAGTATTTGTAATAGGGCGCCCCCTCACTTCTTTTGTTGGGACATGAGTAGCTCGGCATCCAACCTTGTGCAAATGGGGTCTTTCATGCTGTTGTGCCTGTTGAGGGACCCTCGTATAAAAAGGCTGAAGGAGAATGACCTGTACTGGGTGTCCACGCTACTAGACCACCGGTATAAGCATAAAGTGCCTGAAATGTTACCGAATTCCCACAAGTCGGAAAGGATGCAGCAGTTCCAAAATAAATTAAAAAGTATGCTTTACACAGCGTATAAGGGTGATGTCACAGCACAATGGGAATCTAACAGGGGAAGAGGTGAAAGTAATCCTCCTCCTCCCATGACCACGCCGGCAAGGACAGGACTCTGTACAGACTTGTTGTTGATGGAGGACATGTGGAGCTTTTTAAGTACTACTAATCGCCACAGCCCTTCGGGGTCCACCCTCAGAGAATGACTCGACCAACAGGTAGCAGACTACCTCGCCTTATCTGCAGATATCGACACTCTGAGGAGCGATGAACCCCTTGACTACTGGGTGTGCAGGCTTGACCTGTGGCCTGAGCTATCTCAATTTGCGATAGAACTTCTGGCCTGTCCCGCTTCAAGTGTCTTGTCAGAAAGGACCTTCAGTGCAGCAGGAGGTATTGTCACTGAGAAGAGAAGTCGCCTAGGTCAAAAAAGTCTAGATTACCTCACCTTTATTAAGATGAATGAGGGATGGATCCCGAAGGGACTGACAGTGGGCAATACATTCGACTAAAAAAGGCCTGATGAGATGAGCTGCCTTGGGCTAAAAATGGTCCACATGCTGCAGTATTTTATCTCTGAATGCCGGATGACTTGCGTGACTTATCCGCCACCAACTAGGGTTCAAGCCGCAATGTTTTAGGGCACTTTCTGCCTGGGAAACAAACATCAATTTTTCTGGCCGCTGCTACAGCAGTGGCTGCAACAATACCTAATTTTTCAGGCATGTGTACATGCCTAATTTTTCTGGCCTCTGGTGCTGCACTGTGGCTTCAAAAACCAAACCAAAAAAAGGCACATAACAGGGATTAAACTGATAGGAATAGTACTACTTAACACACCACTCATATCTGGTGGCACATTAGATTGCACTCGCAGTGCCCCAAATTTGAAGTAGGAGGTCCGACCAAGCATCTTTTTCCATCTCCCGGTTCCTAAAATCGATGCCATATACACGTCCCCTGATAGGGGACGTAACAGGGATTAAACTGATAAGAATAGAACTACTTAACACACCACTCATATCTGGTGGCACATTAGATTGCACGCGCAGTGCCCCAAATTTGAAGTAGGAGGACCGACCAAGCATCTTTTTCCATCTCCCGGTTCCTAAAATCGATGCCATATACACGTCCCCTGATAGGGGACGTAACAGGGATTAAACTGATAAGAATAGAACTACTTAACACACCACTCCTATTTGGTGGCACATTAGATTGCACGTGCAGTGCCCCAAATTTGAAGTAGGAGGACCGACCAAGCATCTTTTTCCATCTCCAGTTTCCTAAAATCAATGCCATATACACGTCCCATGATAGGGGACGTAACAGGGATTAAACTGATAAGAATAGTACTACTTAACACACCACTCCTATCTGGTAGCACATTAGATTGCAAGTGCAGTGCCCCAAATTTGAAGTAGGAGGACCGACCAAGCATCTTTTTCCATCTCCCGGTTCCTAAAATCGATGCCATGTACACGTAACAGGGATGTAACAGGGATTAAACTGATAGGAATAGTACTACTTAACAAACATTATAATAATACAGAGAGAGGCAACGCAGAGAGAGGAGTCTGAAGAAGAGGAGTCAGAGGAGGATGGTAGCTTTGAGGAGGTGGAAGACCAAACACAGCAGGCGTCCCAGTGGGCTTGTTGTCACCTTTTGGGGACCCTTGTTGTTGTACGTGGCTGGGTGGAGGAAGAGACCTTCAATGACATCAGTGAGGACACGGAACGGGACATGGCTAGCTTGGTATCCAACCTTGTGCAAATGGGGAGTTTGCGGTTGTGCAAATGGACTGTTTGCGGTTGTTTGTGGTGCGTTAAAGGGACAGTCTAGGCCAAAATAAACTTTCATGATTCAGATAGAGCATGTAATTTTAAACAATTTTCCAATTTACTTTTATCACCAATTTTGCTTTGTTCTCTTGGTATTCTTAGTTGAAAGCTTAACCTAGGAGGTTCATATGCTAATTTCTTAGACCTTGAAGCCCACCTCTTTCAGATTGCATTTTAATAGTTTTTCACCACTAGAGGGTGTTAGTTCACGTATTTCATATATATAACACTGTGCTCGTGCACGAGAAGTTATCTGGGAGCAGGCACTGATTGGCTAGACTGCAAGTCGGTCAAAAGAACTGAAAAAAGTGGCAGTTTGCAGAGGCTTAGATACAAGATAATCACAAAGGTTAAAAGTATATTATTATAAATGTGTTAGTTATGCAAAACTGGGAAATGGGTAATAAAGGGATTATCTATCTTTTAAAACAATAAAAATTCTGGTGTAGACTGTCCCTTTAAACGGGGAGTTTGGTCTGTCACTGTGAAGTGGGCGTAACCCTTACACTACCTGATCGATACAACATCATACCTGATGTTTTAAAGCACGTTATTACAAACAATTTATTAATGTTAGGTGATTTATGCCCTTTATGGGTTAAAAGCAGACTCTGCATCATCTATGTAATTTTCCATGGGAGTTTTGCCATGGATCCCCCTCCGGCATGCCACAGTCCAGGTGTTAGTACCCTTGAAACAACTTTTCCATCACTATTGTGGCCAGAAAGAGTCCCTGTGGGTTTTAAAATTTGCCTGCCTATTGAAGTCTATGGCGGTTTGCCCGTTCGCGAACAGTTGTGGAAGTTCGCGTCCGCCGTTCGCGAACGCAAAATTTTAGGTTCGCGACATCACTATACTCACTATACTCAGTATAGTGTTTAAACTTAGAGTATCAAGATATTTATATAGAAAACCATTATGGCTTGTTAAAATGGAGCTTAGTCTTCTGTCCTACACATGATTACATAATTGGTAAATGTTCTCAGCTACTTAGATTGTTGTAATATATGTCTCCTAAACATATTACTATACTAACACTGAAGCAAGAGTACTTAAAACATCTCTAATACTTAATTATCCTATTATTAATCTTGGTCATGCAACATGTTTATCTTTACTTATCCATACAATTAAGTTATTTCTTCTAAGACGGTCCAAAAGTGATCTATTTACTCAAACCTCCTGTTAATCATTACATTTCTGTGCAGGTGTTTCATAAGTTTCCTCATTGATTTTTAAAGGTTAAGACAATTCTGAGGACATTTTATGCTTAACATTTGCATTGCTTTACATATACTTTATGGACATTTTGATTTAGATCTTTATTTTTAATTTTCTATTTTTAGTGTCCTCAATAATAAAAAAGGCAGACTATGCCAACAATGTGACCATAATATCATAGATAACAGACACTACTTCAGTGCCCAAAATAATCTATTAGAAACTAAGGCCTAGATTTGGAGTTTGGCGGTAGCCGTGAAAACCAGCGTTACAGGCTCCTAACGCTGGTTTTAGGCTACCGCCGGTATTTGGAGTTATTCAAAAAAGGGTCTAACGCTCACTTTTCAGCCGCGACTTTTCCATACCGCAGATCCCCTTACGTCATTTGCGTATCCTATCTTTTCAATGGGATCTTTCTAACTCCGGTATTTAGAGTCGTGTCTGAAGTGAACGTTAGAAATCTAACGACAAAACTCCAGCCGCAGAAAAAAGTCAGCAGTTAAGAGCTGTCTGGGCTAACGCCAGTTCATAAAGCTCTTAACTACTGTACTCTAAAGTACACTAACACTCATAAACTACCTATGTACCCCCAAAACCGAGCCCCCCCCACATCGCCGCCACTCGATTAAATTTTTTATCCCCTAATCTGCCGACCGCCACCTACGTTATACTTATGTACCCCTAATCTGCTGCCCCTAACACCGCCGACCCCTATATTATATTTATTAACCCCTAACCTGCCCCCCACAACGTCGCCGCCAGCTGCCTACAATAATTAACCCCTAATCTGCCGACCGCCACCTACATTATACTTATGTACCCCTAATCTGCTGCCCCTAACACCGCCGACCCCTATATTATATTTATTAACCCCTAATCTGCCCCCCACAACGTCGCCTCCACCTGCCTACACTTATTAACCCCTAATCTTCCGACCGGACCGCACCGCTATTATAATAAAGTTATTAACCCCTAATCCGCCTCACTCCCGCCTCAATAACCCTATAATAAATAGTATTAACCCCTAATCTGCCCTCCCTAACATTGCCGACACCTAACTTCAATTATTAACCCCTAATCTGCCCCCCACAACGTCGCCTCCACCTGCCTACACTTATTAACCCCTAATCTTCCGACTGGACCGCACCGCTATTATAATAAAGTTATTAACCCCTAATCCGCCTCACTCCCGCCTCAATAACCCTATAATAAATAGTATTAACCCCTAATCTGCCCTCCCTAACATTGCCGACACCTAACTTCAATTATTAACCCCTAATCTGCCGACTGGAGCTCACCGCTATTCTAATAAATGTATTAACCCCTAAAGCTAAGTCTAACCCTAACACTAACACCCCCCTAAATTAAATATAATTTTAATCTAGTGAAATTAATTAACTCTTCTTAAATAAATTATTCCTATTTAAAGCTAAATACTTACCTGTAAAATAAATCCTAATATAGCTACACTATAAACTATAATTATATTATAGCTATTTTAGGATTAATATTTATTTTACAGGTAACTTTGTATTTATTTTAACCAGGTACAATAGCTATTAAATAGTTAAGAACTATTTAATAGCTAAAATAGTTAAAATAATTACAAAATTACCTGTAAAATAAATCCTAACCTAAGTTACAATTAAATCTAACACTACACTATCAATAAATTAATTAAATAAACTACCTACAATTACCTACAATTAACCTAACACTACACTATCAATAAATTAATTAAATACAATTCCTACAAATAAATACAATTAAATAAACTAGCTAAAGTACAAAAAAATAAAAAAGAACTCAGTTACAAAAAATAAAAAAATATTTACAAACATAAGAAAAATATTACAACAATTTTAAACTAATTACACCTACTCTAAGCCCCCTAATAAAATAACAAAGCCCCCCAAAATAAAAAAATGCCATACCCTATTCTAAATTACTAAAGTTCAAAGCTCTTTTACCTTACCAGCCCTGAACAGGGCCCTTTGCGGGGCATGCCCCAAGAAGTTCAGCTCTTTTGCCTGTAAAAAAAAACATAGGGAGATTTTCAGGGGCTTAGTGTTAGGTTTATTTAAGGGGGGTTTGGGTTAGATTAGGGGTATGTGGGTGGTGGGTTGTAATGTTGGGGGGGTATTGTATGTTTTTTTTTACAGGCAAAAGAGCTGAACTTCTTGGGGCATGCCCCGCAAAGGGCCCTGTTCAGGGCTGGTAAGGTAAAAGAGCTTTGAACTTTAGTAATTTAGAATAGGGTAGGGCATTTTTTATTTTGGGGGGCTTTGTTATTTTATTAGGGGGCTTAGAGTAGGTGTAATTAGTTTAAAATTGTTGTAATATTTTTCTAATGTTTGTAAATATTTTTTTATTTTTTGTAACTTAGTTCTTTTTTATTTTTTGTACTTTAGTTAGTTTATTTAATTGTATATTTGTAGGAATTGTATTTAATTAATGTATTGATAGTGTAGTGTTAGGTTTAATTGTAGGTAATTGTAGGTATTTTATTTAATTAATTTATTGATAGTGTAGTGTTAGGTTTAATTGTAGATAATTATTGGTATTTTATTTAATTTATTTATTGATAGTGTAGTGTTAGGTTTAATTGTAACTTAGGTTAGGATTTATTTTACAGGTAAATTTGTAATTATTTTAACTATTTTAGCTATTAAATAGTTCTTAACTATTTAATAGCTATTGTACCTGGTTAAAATAATTACAAAGTTACCTGTAAAATAAATATTAATCCTAAAATAGCTGTAATATAATTATAATTTATAGTGTAGCTATATTAGGATTTATTTTACAGGTAAGTATTTAGCTTTAAATAGGAATAATTTATTTAAGAAGAGTTAATTAATTTCGTTAGATTAAAATTATATTTAACTTATGAGGGTGTTAGTGTTAGGGTTAGACTTAGCTTTAGGGGTTAATACATTTATTAGAATAGCGGTGAGCTCCAGTCGGCAGATTAGGGGTTAATAATTGAAGTTAGGTGTCGGCGATGTTAGGGAGGGCAGATTAGGGGTTAATACTATTTATTATAGGGTTATTGAGGCGGGAGTGAGGCGGATTAGGGGTTAATAACTTTATTATAATAGCGGTGCGGTCCGGTCGGAAGATTAAGGGTTAATAAGTGTAGGCAGGAGGAGGCGACGTTGTGGGGGGCAGATTAGGGGTTAATAAATATAATATAGGGGTCGGCGGTGTTAGGGGCAGCAGATTAGGGGTACATAGGGATAATGTAAGTAGCGGCGGTTTACGGAGCGGCAGATTAGGGGTTAAAAATAATATGATGGGGTCAGCGATAGCGGGGCGGCAGAATAGGGGTTAATAAGTGTAAGGTTAGGGGTGTTTAGACTCGGGGTACATGTTAGGGTGTTAGGTGCAGACGTAGGAAGTGTTTCCCCATAGCAAACAATGGGGCTGCGTTAGGAGCTGAACGCGGCTTTTTTGCAGGTGTTAGGTTTTTTTCAGCTCAAACAGCCCCATTGTTTCCTATGGGGGAATCGTGCACGAGCACGTTTTTGAGGCTGGCCGCGTCCGTAAGCAACTCTGGTATCGAGAGTTGCAGTGGCGTTAAATATGCTATACGCTCCTTTTTTGGAGCCTAACGCAGCCATTCTGTGGACTCTCAATACCAGAGTTATTTTAAAGGTGCGGCCAGAAAAAAGCCAGCGTTAGATACGCGGGTCGTTACCGACAAAACTCTAAATCTAGCCGTAAGGTTACTACCAGAAACTAAATCAAACACTGTAGTGTATTTGATAAAGAAAAACATGAAAAAAACTTTCTTGGAGAAGAAAAAAATACAAACAGTGAGCTGTTGACTATAATCCCACATGCTATAAACCATTAAGTGCCAAATAGACCACCCTCCTTAAAGCCCATTTACGTCAAACTTTACCAAGATTGGTATTTGTCCTTCATATTCCGCGATTGATAGGTAATCTGTCATGTCAATAAAGCGGATCTGAATTTAAATATTAAAGGGAAACTGTACCCAAATCTTTTCTTTTGTGATTCAGATAGAGCATGAAATTTTAAGAAACTTTGAATTTACTCCTATTATCAAATGTTCCTTATTCTCTTGGTATCTTTATTTGAAATGCAAGAATGTAAGTTTAGATGTCGGCCCATTTTTGGTGAACAACCTAGGTTGTCCTTGCTGATTGGTGGATAAATTCATCCACCAATCAAAAATTGCTGTCCAGAGTTCTGAATCAAGAAAAAAGCTTAGATGCCTTCTTTTTATATAAAGATAGCAAGAGAACGAAGAAACATTGATAATAGGAGTAAATTAGAAAGTTGCTTAAAATTGCTGCTCTATCTGAATCGCAAAAAAAGGGACACAAAACCCCAAAAATTTTCTTTCATGATTCAGATAGAGAACACAGTTTTAAAAAAAGTTTCCAATTTACTTCTATTTTCAAATTTCCTTCGTTCTCATGTTATTCTTTGTTGAAGAGATACCTAGGTAGGAAGGGTGCACATGCATGAAACACTACATGACAGGAAATAGTGCTGCCATCTAGTGCTCTTGCTAATGTTTAACATTGTTTCAAAACTGCCGACAAATGGTCCTGCAGACGTGCACACTCCTGAGCTTACATCCCCACTTTTCAACAAAGGATAACAAGAAATCAAAGACAATTTGATAATAGAAGTACAATGGAAAGTTGTTTCAAATTGTATGTTCTATCTGAATCATGAACTAATTTTTTGGGGGGTTTATGTCCCTTTAATTTGAGAGATGGGGAAATATAGAATGTTAAAGTGACAGTCTACTTGAAATTTTTTATTGTATAAAAAGATAGATAATCCCTTTATTACCCATTTCCCAGTTTTGCATAACATAACTGTTACATGTTTTACCTCTGTGATTACCTTGTATCTAAGCCTCTGCAGACTGCCCCTTATCTCAGTTCTTTTGACAGACTTACATTTTAGCCAATAAGTGCTGACTCTATATGGCCCAAATGAACTAGCACTGTCTAGATGTGAAAATCTAATAAAATGCACTGAGATAACAGGTGGTTTTCAAGGGCTTTAATTGAAAGTTTAATTTTGACTTTACTATTCCATTAAGAGTTGGATATAGAGACAGATAAATTGAGACAGAAGAGAGAGAGAGAGAGATTACGAGTTTTGGGTTATGAGTGAAAAAGCATTGTTATGCTTTATAACGCTGCTTTTTCCCTAACGCCGGTATTACAAGTCCTGTTGGTATAGGTGTACTGCACACCTTTTTGGCCGTCACGCAACGTCAGTACCGCACTTTTAAAAAAGTCATTTTTCAATGGGACTTCCATAGCTCCGGTATTACGAGTTTTGCAAGATCCGTACCGCATCTAAAGTCCGCAGTTATGAGTTTTACGTTACAAAGCTGTAGCATAAAACGCATAACTAAAGTGTTAAAAAATACACTAAACACCCATAAACTACCTATAAACCCCTAAACTGAGGCCCTCACGCATCGCAAGCGCTATAATAAATTTATTAACCCCTAATCTGTCGCTCCGGACATCGCCGCCACTATTAAAATTTATTAACCCCCATTTCCGCCGCTCCCCGACATCGTTGCCACTATAATAAACCTATTAACTCCTAAACCACTGCCCTCCCGCATCGCAAACACTATTTAAATATTATTAACCCCTAATCTGCCGTCCCCCACACCGCCACTATAATAAACCTATTAACCACTAAACCACAAGCCCCCACAATGGAATATACTAAATTAAACTATTAACCCCTAGACCTCTGGCCTCCTACATACATAAATATATTAACCCCTAAGCCTAAGTCTAACCCTAACACCCCCTAACTTAAATATAATTAAAATAAATCTAAATAAACCTTACAATTATTACCTAAATAGTTCCTATTTAAAACTAAATACAAACTTACTTATAAAATGAAACCTAAGCTAGCTACAAAATAACTAATAGTTATAATATTGTAGCTATCTTAGGTTTTATTTTTATTTTACAGGTAAGTTTGTATGTATTTTAACTTTGTAGACTAGTTATCAAATAGTTATTAACTATTTACTAGCTACCTAGTTAAAATAAATACAAAGTTACCTGTAAAATAAAACCCAACCTGCCTTACACTAAAAACTAAAAATTAATAAAATACAATTATCTAAATTACAAAAAAAATATACACTAAATTACACAAAATGAAAAAAACGAAATTATCAAAAATAAAAACAAATTACTCCTAATCTAATAGCCCTATCAAAAAAAAAACAATTAAAAAAAAACCTATTCTACACTAAACTGCCAATAGCCCTAAAAAGGGCCTTTTGCAGGGCATTGCCCCACAGATAACAGCTCTTTTTACCTGTAAAAAAATTACCCCACCAACAGTAAAACCCACCACCCACACAACTAAACCCCCCAAATAAAATTATATCTAAATAAACCTAAACTAACCATTGCCCTGAAAAAATTATTTGGATGGGCATTGCCCTTAGAAGGGCATTTGGCTCTTTTACGGTGCCCAAACCCTAAGCTAAAAATAAAACCCACCCAATAAACCCTTAAAAAAAACTAACACTAACCCCCAATGATCAACTTACAGTTTTCGAAGACCGGACATCCATCCTCATACAGGCGGCAGAAGTCTTCTTCCAAGCGGGCAGAAGTCCTCATCGAAGTCGGCAGAAGTCTTCATCCAAGCGGGCAGAAGTCCTCATCGAAGTCGGCAGAAGTCTTCATCCAAGCGGGCAGAAGTCTTCATCCAAGCGGGCAGAAGTCTTCATCCAAGCGGACAGAAGTCTTCATCCAAGCCGGCAGAAGTCTTCATCCAGACGACATCTTCTATCTTCATCCATCCGGTGTGGAGCAATCAGCCAATAGGATTGAGCTTTAATCCTATTGGCTGATCCAATCAGCCAATAGGAATGAGCTCACATTCTTTTGGCTGATTGGAATAGCCAAAAAATTATTTGGATGGGCATTGCCCTTAATAGGGCATTTGGCTCTTTTACGGTGCCCAAACCCTAAGCTAAAAATAAAACCCACCCAATAAACCCTTAAAAAAAACTAACACTAACCCCCAATGATCAACTTACAGTTTTCAAAGACCGGAAATCCATCCTCATCCAGGCGGCAGAAGTCTTCTTCCAAGCGGGCAGAAATCCTCATCGAAGTCGGCAGAAGTCTTCATCCAAGCGGGCAGAAGTCCTTATCAAAGCCAGCAGAAGTCTTCATCCAAGCGGACAGAAGTCTTCATCCAAGCCGGCAGAAGTCTTCATCCAGACGACATCTTCTATCTTCATCCATCTGGCGTGGAGCAATCAGCCAATAGGATTGAGCTTTAAGCCTATTGGCTGATCCAATCAGCCAATAGGAATGAGCTCACATTCTTTTGGCTGATTGGAATAGCCAATAGAATGCAAGCTAAATCCTATTGGCTAATTGGATCAGCCAATAGGATGAAAGCTCAATCCTATTTACCAATTGCAACAATCAATAGGATTTGTTCCCCTTTAATTCCTATTGGCTGATAGAATTCTATCAGCCAATCAGAATGTAAGGGACGCCATCTTTTTATTTTCTGTAATTTGGTGTTTATTTTTTTGTAATTTAGATGATTGTATTTTATTAATTTATTTTATTTTATTGTAATGTTAGGTCTTAGTGTAAGGCAGGTTAGGTTTTATTTTACAGGTAACTTTGCATTTATTTTAACTAGGTAGCTAGTAAAAAGTTAATAACTATTTAATGACTAGTCTACCTAGTTAAAATAAATACAAACTTACATGTGAAATAAAAATAAAACCTAAGATATATACAATATAACTATTAGTTATTTTGTAGCTAGCTTAGGTTTTATTTTATTGGTATGTATTTAGTTTTAAATAGGCATTATTTAGGTAATAATTGTAAGTTTTATTTAGATTTATTTTGATTATATTTAAGTTAGGGGGTGTTAGGGTTACATTAGGGTTAGGTTTAGGGGTTAATATATTTATGTAGTGTTAGTGATGTGGGAGGCCAGAGGTTTAGGGGTTAATAACTTTAGTATAGTGATGGCGACATTGGGGGCAGCAGATTAGGGGCTAATAAGTGTAGGTAGGTAGCGGCGATGTTAGGGCCAGAAGATTAGGGGTTAATAAATGTATGTAGGTGGCGGCGATGTTGGGGGCGGCAAGATTATGGGTTAATAACTGTAATGTAGGTGGTGGCGATGTTAGGGGTGGCAGATTAGGGGTTAATAACTGTAATGTAGGTGGCAGCAATATTAGGGGCGGCAGATTAGGGGTTAATAACATTATGTAGGTGGCAGCGATGTTGGGGGCTGCAGATTAGGGGTTAATAACATTATGTAGGTGGCGGCAATGTTGGGGGCGGCAGATTAGGGGTTAATAACTGTAATGTAGGTGGCAGCAATATTAGGGGTGGCATATTAGGGGTTAATAACATTATGTAGGTGGTGGCAATGTTGGGGGCAGCAGATTAGGGGTTATTAACATTATGTACATGGCGGCGATGTCGGGGGGCGGCAGATTAGGGGTGTTTAGATGTGGTTTTTATGTTAGGGTGTTTAAGGTTTAAACATAACTTTTTCTTTCCCCATAGACATCAATGGGACTGTGTTACGGAGCTTTTCATTCCGCGTTCACAGGTGTTTGGCTTCTTTTTTTTGCCTGCACTCCCCATTGATGTCTATGGGGAAATCGCGCACGAGCACGTCAAAGTAGCGCTTGTATTTGGGTGAGGTATGGAGCTCAACACCACCATATCGCCCGCAAAAGCTGGGTTTTTTAAAAACTGTAATAGCAGCGCTATAGGGAGGTGAAATACCGCCGCTTTTTTGGTGGTCGTTAATTTCCCTATAGCACTCAAAACTCGTAATCTAGCTGAATGTGATAGAGAATGTAAGTAATAAAGATAGAGAAAGAGAGTCCAAAATGAGATAATTAGTGGGGAATTATATAAATGGTGAGAGAGAGAGGTAGTAAAACAAAAAGAGAGATAATTTGTATACGGAGCAGGAGTAATATAGACAGAGATAATAGATAGAAAGGGAAAGATACAGTGAGTAGAATGTGAGCAAAAAAGAAAAGGGGAAAAACTGAAAGGCGGAGGAATAATGTGAAGAGAGGGAGAGAAGGTTTAGAAAGGGACGAGGGGAAAAGAGACAGTGAATCTGGAAAATCAGGGAAGATAGAGGAGTGGAAGAAAGAAATATTGAGAAGACCAGAGAAGCAGAGGTGAGAAGATGAGGAACTAATGAATTTAGTATAAATACATAGAAAGATAGATAGGTAGATAGATATTAAATGAAAACTAAACACATTTCATGCACCTCCCTCTAATTATGGGTTCTGTCATTATGCAAAAAGGTCAGCACTGGAATGTAGTGATTACAACATGGCAGCACTTATGACTAGAGGGAAGCGGGAGAAGTTCTCTGCTCACCTTCGCTACATACGGGCAGCAGACAAACAGGATCCGCTACTCTATGTACCATTAGACGCTCAAGTGAGCAGGTAAAGCCCACCCCTTCTCTCGCTTGACCAATTGTGTGAGAGAAGGCACTATCAATCACTGAGAGCGAGTGAGCTCTCTGTGATATCTCCTCACCACCTCGGAGGTGGTATAGACTGTAAGAAGCAGCGGTCTAATGACATCTTACATTGCGGGAAGCAGGCTCGTAAGTGCAAACCTGCCCCGCAAGGGCTACAGAGCAGTTTACACTGCTTAGTACATGAAACCCAAATAATGTGTTTCGTTTTTAATGTCCCTTTCAACATTAACAAATTGTGATATGGATTTATACCATCACGTATATACGGAAACAATGTCAAGTTTGCAGTTTATATACTATAAATTTACAACTACCAAGACAATACTCTTAAGCCCATTAAATTTGCATGCAATAAATATTTCCAATATCTCTTCTGTACGCCATTAAAAATAAAACCAGCAGCTTATTACTTTGTCTGCTAAGCATGTTTGCACTTATTATTCCATAGCTATAAAAATGTATATGAATGACCTAGAAATAGTGACATCCACTACAGTTATGTAAGCACAGTTAAAACCTCAGTGTATCTAAAATATTTTAATGCTTAGATGAATTTTTTTCGTAATACTGCAAAATGCTGATACAGGTTAAATGCCAATTTCATTAACTCTCTGGCCTTTCCATAATAAAGCTGTACAACTATTTGATGATAAGAAACCTCTTGATTTAGACATGGGAAGGCATTGGTAATGCAAATTCCAGAAATGTTAGGCTGCTTTTTTTTTTTTTTTAACAGGATAAAGATTTTAAAAAGTGCCAGAGTAGGCGTTATGTCAAAAGCGTACAAAAAGCAAGGAAATAAAAGCCCCTTCTCTAACTATGTACTGTATGCTTCTTTGTTCCGGATTATATAGAATAAAAATCCCTGTAATGTAGATGCTAAAAATATACATCAAATATCAGAAGCAGATTTATAAGATTAATCAACCATTTCCAAGTGTTCAATTAAATTAATAAATTGTTTAAAGAGACTTTTTTCTTTTTACTATTTAAAAAAAATTCTCTACTTTGCTGAGAGGATGATAGGTTTTAATATAAAGTGATACAACATGTACAGCACACTGCTATCTTTCAGCAGCAGGAATACAGACAGAAATAATTTGTCGAGTTCATTTGGGAAAAGTTCCTACGGTATTTTTTTTAAATGCATGTTGAAGAACTGGTGAGGCATTAAAATAGAATACAGCTTTTGACTTGAAATATTATAAATGTGAAAATAGCCTTGAAATTAAACATTGTGGTATTAAAACCACTGGTTATATATCTTATTTAGTCAATTATTATACAAGCCAGCAACATAACCTCCAGTCATAAACTGCGCACTTCCAAATATTCACCATTAACCAAACAATATTCAAACGTGCATAGAACTCAAAATTAAAATGCATTTTAGTTTTGAAAATAAATATTTTTAAATGACTCAATATGTTTCCATTGAAAGCTATTGCTTCAATGATAACTTGTATTGTGTATAAAGCATATACACATATGCTTGTTTATCTGCATTTAAACACCAGAGAGCATAACATTTATTGATGTTTTTCTTTCATGATTCAGCTAAAGTATACAATTTTAAATAACTTTCCAATTTACTTCTATTTTCATTTGTGCATCATTCTCTTGGTATCCTTTATTGAAGGAACAGCAATGTACTACTGGGAGATAGCGTAACATATTGGCAAGCCAATGACAACAGGCATATATGTGCAGCCACTTATAAGCAGCTATCTCCCAGCTCCTAAGCATACGTAGGTATGCTTTTCAACAAAGGATACCAAAGGAACAATGCCAATTTGATAATAGAAGTAAATTGGAAAGCTGTTTAAAATTGTATGCTCTATCTGAATCATGAAAGAAAAATTTGGGCTATCATGTACCTTTAAAGCAGGGGTATCGGGGGGCGGAGCTGAACAACGCTCAGAGATGGACGTGTGAGAGATCAGCTCCGGGCAGTAAATCATAAAACTAGGTGAAAACTGCTGAGAGTCTTCGATGTGAGGAAGCACCCATTGGGGTTAATAACGGAGTCTTACTCCTACCAAACAGGACACTGAAATCACATCTAGGGGTGTCGTGTAGCCCAGAATAGGAGCAGAGTGGATGCGGCGATAACACAGACCAGCGCCATCTTAGCCCAACGTTAGAGCGAAAAAACGATCGGATGGCTCTTAAGTGAAATCCTTACCTATAAGGAGACAAACTGCATGACATAAACTTGCGATCTAATAAAAAATACATCTGATTACCGTGAAGCTTCAAACACGAGGGTTGCGGTCTGAACATACACTGATGCGATCTGCAGATGTCCACTACAAAAAGGGTATTTACTTTACATACTCCTTATGAAAATAAGATTGTTAACTGAAAAATATAGAAAGGCCAGAGGATAATGACATATAACTAGGGTGTGAAGTCTCATTCATCCAAATTGGAACTGTGGCAGCTACTAGATAGTCCTAAGGATTTTCCTGGAAGTGCTTGAATGTTATTGCCCTGGACACAGGCAGATACTGATCACTCTGTACATTGCTTAAACAATATAAAGCCATCTAAGATAAATCATACAACAAAAAGATAAAGCTTATAACAGCCTTTAAACACTACCCCTTTTATCTCTACAAAGCTATATAGCGACAACACGTCAGAAAAAGAAACTATAAACTACTTCTTAGACTAGAAGTGAACACTGCAACCGAGCCAAGATTTTGATTGTACTACTAGATCAAGTTGTTACAGACACAGAGAATGTTGAACATGAAACTTAATAACTGTGTTTTAGAAAAAGAGGGCCAAAGTCACTACTGATTGTTATTTTAAACCCTCCCTTCAAAACCCGTGTGTTCAAAGAGATAGGTCATTTTGTATTCAGAGGGAGTGTAGGTGCTGAGTGTATTAACCTAAGCTACACAGATACTAGAGTAGAAAGAACCTACTCAAGAAAAAAATACACAAATAGCACTCTGGGTTGTGTAATCACTAACAGCTAAATTAGCTGGCAATACGATAACATCTTATATCTAAAATAAGTTAGTGGGAAAAAAAAAGAAAACAACTTTTATTAAGTTAACAAATAACATAGGAAAAATATATATCAAATCACACTTAGGATCCTTAAGTAGTAAAACCAGTATATATATATGGAGTGACAATTGTATTTAAATTCACTAGTATGCTGAGAGAGAACTGAGTTAGATTGAACATAAGTTATATGACTGTGAATGTAGCCTCTGGGTGTTTCCTAATAAGCAGTTGATTGGAACCTGATATTGGATTTATTATGTGAATTGTAGAATTCTATATCTTGTGATAAATTATCCTTGTCATGGATCACAGTATAAATCCTAGGATCAAGGGCGGAACTACAGGGGGTGCAGAGTTCGCAACCGCGACTGGGCCCCTGAAGGTGGGGTCCCAGCTTATAAAAAAATTAAACAAATTCCAATAAAAAACGTTGACCTGCCACTGCCGGCACTGATATCATGTGAGTGCGACATGATGCTTCACTAGTGTCTCTGACTACAGGAGTTTGTGTTTCTGTTTTACCCACTGGTGTTTATGTGTGTGTTTGTATGTGTGTATGTGACTGTGTGTGTATTTATGCATGTATGTGTGTGTGTATGTTTGTGGAAACAGCAAATTACAGTCCTTGTTACTATAGCATGGGGCGGGGGGTAAACAGTGTCACTATACAGTACCACTATATACAGTACGGGGGGGCTGAACCATGTCACAGACTACTGTGGTCACTTTAAAAAAGTACTGGGGCGGGTAGGGTCAGGCCAGCCATCTCACTGGCAGATTACAGACTGTGTCACTAACTCACTACAGTACTGGTGGGTTAAACAGTGCCACTATATACAGTAATAGGGGGTCAGACCATCTTACAGACTGTGGGCACAGGGTACCTCCTTTTGCAGACATGTAATCTGATTCACATTTTTATTCTGTGTTAAAAATTCACCTTTTTGGGGGGGGTAGGGGGGTGGGGGGCCCTTCTTAGATTCTTGCACCTGGGCCCTGTGGTTTCTAGTTATGCCTCTGCCTAGGATTATCACGGATATCACTTAATTATAAATCAGGTCACATTTATAAATACCATATCATTGGTCCCAAAGTATATAAGCGTGTATTTGTTGGAAATTATCAAGACTAGTTAACAAACGCAACAATGTTGCGTATATATACCAAGTTGTATATCGTTCAATGTATGTTGTTTGGCCTTTAATAAAAAAAATGTCGGTGGAATAACCCTTGCGCTCAGAAAATACAAGTTTCAGTATGAATACTGGGTTTAAAAAGTAGTGATACTGCTTCTGATTTATACAAAAGTTTTAACACGCAGGAGGCTTTCAAATATATACCTTGATAAACTGTGAGATAGAAGTTACAGAAAAACTCTCCTTGTGTTATATTTAAAATGTTTATCTCCGTAAAGTTATATTTTCTAAGCGTAAGTACTAGACATGTGCTCGATCGAAAAATTTGGTTAGCTTCGTTTCGATTCGGGTCGTAAAAAAAAATTTGGTTCAAGACATTTGTAAAAATTCGGTATGTGTCGGTCATTCGGTTTTGGGATTTATTCGTGTCATTTCAAATTTTGAAATTCGGATTCATTCGAAACTGTAACCGAATTATTATTCATGTCGGACCGAATCGTTATTATGGACCGAATCGTTATTTCTAACTAATGTTCTGGCGATTGCCCAAAAAAAATGATGTTAAACTGCCGCCACCCACGCCACCACTAAATAAAGCTATTAACCCCTAAATCACCGTCCCCCCACATCACTAACACTACCTAAACCTACTAAAACCGCCACCCCCCACATCGCCGACACTAACTAAATCATGAAATAAAGTTATTAACCACTAAACCGCAGTTCCCTGACATTGCGGGCACAAACTTAACCTATTAACCCCTAAACCGCAACCCCCTCAGATCGCCAACACTACATAAACCTATTAACCCCTATACCGCCATTCCCAAACATCGTCAACACTAAATAAATCACTAAATAAAGTATTAACCCCTAAACCGCCGTTCCTCGACATCGCAGACACTAACTAAAACTATTAACCCCTAAACCGCACCCCCCACATTGCCAACTCTACCTAAACCTATTAAACCCTAAACCGCCATTCCCAAACATTGCTAACACTAACTAAACCTAGTAACCCCTAAACTGCAGTTCCCCGACATCGCCGACACTAAATAAACCTATTAACCCCTAAACTTTATCCCCCCATATCACCAACACTAACTAAACCTATTAATTAACCCCTAAACCGCCGGTTCCCACATCGCAACAACCTAAATTAAACTATATTAACCCCTAACCCTAACACCCCCTAACTTTAACATAATTTAAATAGACCTAAATTAAAGTTAAAATTATTAACTAAATAAATACCTATTTAAAACTAAATACAAATTTACCTGTAATAAAAATTAAACTGAAGCTAGCTAGAATATAACTAATAGTTATATTGCAGCTAGCTTAGGTTTTATTTTTATTTGACAGGTAAGTTTGTATTTATTTAAACTAGGTACACTAGTTAGTAGCTTATTAACTATTTACTAGCTACCTAGTTATTAAAATAAATACAAACTTACCTGTGAAATAAAAGTAAAACCTAAGCTGCCTTACACTAATACCTAACATTACAAAATAAAAAAATCCCATTACAGAAAAAAAGAAAAACAAACCCCCGCTAACTGTATACAAACCCCCCCCAAACCTACAAAATAAAGATAAAGTTAAACCTAATCTACCTATTGCCATGAAAATGGCATTTGTATGGGCATTGTCCTTAAAAACATAATTTATGTAAGAACTTACCTGATAAATTCATTTCTTTCATATTAGCAAGAGTCCATGAGCTAGTGACGTATGGGATATACATTCCTACCAGGAGGGGCAAAGTTTCCCAAACCTTAAAATGCCTATAAATACACCCCTCACCACACCCACAAATCAGTTTAACGAATAGCCAAGAAGTGGGGTGATAAGAAAAAAGTGCGAAAGCATAAAAAATAAGGAATTGGAATAATTGTTTTTTATACAAAAAAATCATAACCACTACAAAAAAGGGTGGGCCTCATGGACTCTTGCTAATATGAAAGAAATGAATTTATCAGGTAAGTTCTTACATAAATTATGTTTTCTTTCATGTAATTAGCAAGAGTCCATGAGCTAGTGACGTATGGGATAATGACTACCCAAGATGTGGATCTTTCCACGCAAGAGTCACTAGAGAGGGAGGGATAAAATAAAGACAGCCAATTCCTGCTGAAAATAATCCACACCCAAAATAAAGTTTAAATGAAAACATAAGCAGAAGATTCAAACTGAAACAGCTGCCTGAAGTACTTTTCTACCAAAAACTGCTTCAGAAGAAGAAAACACATCAAAATGGTAGAATTTAGTAAAAGTATGCAAAGAAGACCAAGTTGCTGCTTTGCAAATCTGATCAACCGAAGCTTCATTCCTAAACGCCCAGGAAGTAGAAACTGACCTAGTAGAATGAGCTGTAATCCTCTGAGGTGGAGTTTTACCCGACTCAACATAGGCATGATGAATTAAAGATTTCAACCAAGATGCCAAAGAAATGGCAGAAGCTTTCTGGCCTTTTCTAGAACCGGAAAAGATGACAAATAGACTAGAAGTCTTTCGGAAAGTCTTAGTAGCTTCAACATAATATTTCAAAGCTCTAACAACATCCAAAGAATGCAATGATTTCTCCTTAGAATTCTTAGGATTAGGGCATAATGAAGGAACTACAATTTCTCTACTAATGTTATTGGAATTTACAACCTTAGGTAAAAATTCAAAAGAAGTTCGCAACACTGCCTTATCCTGATGAAAAATCAGAAAAGGAGACTCACAAGAAAGAGCAGACAATTCAGAGACTCTTCTGGCAGAAGAGATGGCCAAAAGGAACAAAACTTTCCAAGAAAGTAATTTAATGTCCAATGAATGCATAGGTTCAAACGGAGGAGCTTGAAGAGCCCCCAGAACCAAATTCAAACTCCAAGGAGGAGAAATTGACTTAATGACAGGTTTTATACGAACCAAGGCTTGTACAAAACAATGAATATCAGGAAGATTAGCAATCTTTCTGTGAAAAAGAACAGAAAGAGCAGAGATTTGACCTTTCAAGGAACTTGCGGACAAACCTTTATCTAAACCATCCTGAAGAAACTGTAAAATTATCGGAATTCTAAAAGAATGCCAGGAAAAATTATGAGAAAGACACCAAGAAATATAAGTCTTCCAGACTCTATAATATATCTCTCTAGATACAGATTTACGAGCCTGTAACATAGTATTAATCACAGAGTCAGAGAAACCTCTTTGACCAAGAATCAAGCGTTCAATCTCCATACCTTTAAATTTAAGGATTTCAGATCCTGATGGAAAAAAGGACCTTGCGACAGAAGGTCTGGTCTTAACGGAAGAGTCCACGGTTGGCAAGAGGCCATCCGGACAAGATCCGCATACCAAAACCTGTGAGGCCATGCTGGAGCTACCAGCAGAACAAACGAGCATTCCTTCAGAATCTTGGAGATTACTCTTGGAAGAAGAACTAGAGGCGGAAAGATATAGGCAGGATGATACTTCCAAGGAAGTGATAATGCATCCACTGCCTCCGCCTGAGGATCCTGGGATCTGGACAGATACCTGGGAAGTTTCTTGTTTAGATGAGAAGCCATCAGATCTATTTCTGGAAGTTCCCACATTTGAACAATCTGAAGAAATACCTCTGGGTGAAGAGACCATTCGCCCGGATGCAACGTTTGGCGACTGAGATAATCCGCTTCCCAATTGTCTATTCCTGGAATATGAACCGCAGAGATTAGACAGGAGCTGGATTCCGCCCAAACCAGAATTCAAGATACTTCTTTCATAGCCAGAGGACTGTGAGTCCCTCCTTGATGATTGATGTATGCCACAGTTGTGACATTGTCTGTCTGAAAACAAATGAACGATTCTCTCTTCAGAAGAGGCCAAGAATGAAGAGCTCTGAAAATTGCACGGAGTTCCAAAATATTGATCGGTAATCTCACCTCCTGAGATTCTCAAACCCCTTGTGCTGTCAGAGACCCCCACACAGCTCCCCAACCTGTAAGACTTGCATCTGTTGAAATTACAGTCCAGGTCGGAAGAACAAAAGAAGCCCCCTGAACTAAACGATGGTGATCTGTCCACCACGTCAGAGAGTGTCGTACAATCGGTTTTAAAGATATTAATTGAGATATCTTTGTGTAATCCCTGCACCATTGGTTCAGCATACAGAGCTGAAGAGGTCGCATGTGAAAACGAGCAAAGGGGATCGCGTCCGATGCAGCAGTCATAAGACCTAGAATTTCCATGCATAAGGCTACCGAAGGGAATGATTGTGACTGAAGGTTTCAACAAGCTGAAATCAATTTTAGACGTCTCTTGTCTGTCAAAGACAGAGTCATGGACACTGAATCTATCTGGAAACCCAAAAAGGTTACCCTTGTCTGAGGAATCAATGAACTTTTTAGTAAATTGATCCTCCAACCATGATTTTGAAGAAACAACAAAAGTCGATTCGTATGAAATTCTGCTAAATGTGAAGACTGAGCAAGTACCAAGATATCGTCCAAATAAGGAAATACCACAATACCCTGTTCTCTGATTACAGATAGAAGGGCACCGAGAACCTTTCTAAAAATTCTTGGAGCTGTTGCTAGGCCAAACGGCAGAGCCACAAACTGGTAATGCTTGTCTAGGAAAGAGAATCTCAGAAACTGATAGTGAGCTGGATGAATCGGAATATGCAGATATGCATCCTGTAAATCTATTGTAGACATATAATGCCCTTGCTGAACAAAAGGCAGGATAGTCCTTACAGTTACCATTTTGAATGTTGGTATCCTTACATAACGATTCAATATTTTTAGATCCAGAACTGGTCTGAAGGAATTCTCCTTCTTTGGTACAATGAAGAGATTCGAATAAAACCCCAGCCCCTGTTCCAGAACTGGAACTGGCATAATTACTCCAGCCAACTCTAGATCTGAAACACATTTCAGAAATGCTTGAGCTTTCGCTGGGTTTACTGGGACACGGGAAAGAAAGAATCTCTTTGTAGGAGGTCTTATTTTGAAACCAATTCTGTACCCTTCTGAAATAATGTTCTGAATCCAAAGATTGTGAACAGAATTGATCCAAATTTCTTTGAAAAAACGTAATCTGCCCCCTACCAGCTGAGCTGGAATGAGGGCCACACCTTCATGTGGACTTAGAAGCTGGCTTTGCTTTTCTAGAAGGCTTGGATTTATTCCAGACTGGAGATGGTTTCCAAACTGAAACTGCTCCTGAGGATGAAGGATCAGGCTTTTGTTCTTTGTTGAAACGAAAGGAATGAAAACGATTATTAGCCCTGTTTTTACCCTTAGATTTTTTATCCTGTGGTAAAAAAGTTCCTTTCCCACCAGTAACAGTTGAGATAATAGAATCCAACTGAGAACCAAATAATTTATTACCCTGGAAAGAAAGGGAACGTAGAGTCGATTTAGAAGACATATCAGCATTCCAAGTTTTAAGCCATAAAGCTCTTCTAGCTAAAATAGCTAGAGACATAAACCTGACATCAACTCTGATAATATCAAAAATGGCATCACAGATAAAATTATTAGCATGTTGAAGAAGAATAATAATGTTATGAGAATCATGATCTGTTACTTGTTGCGCTAAAGTTTCCAAACAAAAAGTTGAAGCTGCAGCAACATCCGCCAAAGATATAGCAGGTCTAAGAAGATTACCTGAACACAAATAAGCTTTTCTTAGAAAGGATTCAATTTTCCTATCTAAAGGATCCTTAAAGGAAGTACCATCTGCCGTAGGAATAGTAGTACGTTTAGCAAGGGTAGAGATAGCCCCATCAACTTTAGGGATTTTGTCCCAAAACTCTAATCTGTCAGACGGCACAGGATATAATTGCTTAAAATGTTTAGAAGGAGTAAATGAATTACCCAATTTATTCCATTCCCTGGAAATTACTTCAGAAATAGCACCAGGAACAGGAAAAACTTATGGAATAACTACAGGAGATTTAAAGACCTTGTCTAAACGTTTAGATTTAGTATCAAGAGGACCAGAATCCTCAATTTCTAATGCAATTAGGACTTCTTTAAGTAAAGAACGAATACATTCCATTTTAAATAAATATGAAGATTTATCAGCATCAACCTCTGAAACAGAATCTTCTGAACCAGAAGAATCATTAGAATCAGAATGATGATGTTCATTTAAAAATTCATCTGGATAAAGAGAAGTTTTAAAAGACTGTTTATGTTTACTAGAAGGAGGAATAACAGACATAGCCTTCTTAATAGATTCAGAAACAAAATCTCTTATGTTATCAGGAACACTCTGAACATTAGATGTTGATGGAACTGCAACAGGTAATGGTATTTTACTAAAGGAAATATTTTCTGCATTAACAAGTTTGTCATGACATTTAATACAAACAACAGCTGGAGGAACGGCTACCAAAAGTTTACAGCAGATACACTTAGCTTTGGTAGTTCCAGCACCAGGCAGCGATTTTCCTGAAGTATCTTCTGACTCAGATGCAACATGAGACATCTTGCAATATGTAAGAGAAAAAACAACATATAAAGCAAAATTGATCAAATTCCTTAAATGACAGTTTCAGGAATGGGAAAAAATGCCAAAGAACAAGCTTCTAGCAACCAGAAGCAATGAAAAAATGAGACTTAAATAATGTGGAGACAAAAGCGACGCCCATATTTTTTTTATTTTTTTTTTTAGCGCCAAATAAGACGCCCACATTATTTGGCGCCTAAATGCTTTTGGCGCCAAAAAATGACGCCACATCCGGAACGCCGACATTTTTGGCGCAAAAGAACGTCAAAAAATGACGCAACTTCCGGAACGCCGACATTTTTGGCGCAAAAGAACGTCAAAAAATGACGCAACTTCCGGCGACACGTATGACGCCGGAAACAGGAAAGATTTTTTGCGCCAAAAAAGTCTGCGCCAAGAATGACGCAATAAAATGAAGCATTTTCAGCCCCCGCGAGCCTAACAGCCCACAGGGAAAAAGTCAAATTTTTTAAGGTAAGAAAAAAATGATTGATTCAAATGCATTATCCCAAATATGAAACTGACTGTCTGAAAATAAGGAATGTTGAACATCCTGAGTCAAGGCAAATAAATGTTTGAATACATATATTTAGAACTTTATAAAAAAAGCGCCCAACCATAGCTTAGAGTGTCACAGAAAATAAGACTTACTTACCCCAGGACACTCGTCTACATGTTGTAGAAAGCCAAACCAGTACTGAAACGAAAATCAGCAGAGGTAATGGTATATATATAAGAGTATATCGTCGATCTGAAAAGGGAGGTAAGAGATGAATCTCTACGACCGATAACAGAGAACCTATGAAATAGACCCCGTAGAAGGAGATCATTGCATTCAAATAGGCAATACTCTCCTCACATCCCTCTGACATTCACTGCACACTGAGAGGAAAACCGGGCTCCAACCTGCTGCGGAGCGCATATCAACGTAGAATCTAGCACAAACTTACTTCACCACCTCTATAGGAGTTAAAGTTTGTAAAACTGATTTGTGGGTGTGGTGAGGGGTGTATTTATAGGCATTTTAAGGTTTGGGAAACTTTGCCCCTCCTGGTAGGAATGTATATCCCATACGTCACTAGCTCATGGACTCTTGCTAATTACATGAAAGAAAGGGCATTCAGCTCTTTTGCTGCCCATTAAAAATAAAAAATGGCTATTCTAAAAAAAAAACATTACACAAAATAACAAACGAATTACCCAAAATAATAATAATTATTCCTATTCTAATACCTATTTAAAGATTGCCCTAAAGTTTACAGCTCTTTTCCTAAACAAAAATAGAAAGACCCACTAATATTACAAACCTCCAACCCCCCCCCCCCAAACCCACAAAATAAAAAAATATATATATATTAAGAAAACCTAATATACCCATTGCCCTGAGGTGGAGGTCCAGGAGGAGGTCCATCAATCCGACGTGGAGATCCTCTTCATGCGATCGTCCGCAGCACACTGAGGATTCAAATGCAAGGTACCCCTTTTATACTGGGGGTACCATTGCATTCCTATTGGCTGAAAAATTTGAATCAGCCAATAGGAATAAGAGCTGCTTAAATCCTTATTATTATATTATATTATATTATATTATAGATTAGGTATCTTTTATTTTGGGGTGGGTTTTTTTTAAACTGGGTATTATAATAGGAATAATTGTTATTATTTTGATAATTCGTTTTTTGGGGGGGGGTTTTGTTTTTTTAGAATAGCCATTTTTTTTATTTTTAATGGGCAGCAAAAGGGCAATGCCCATACAAATGCTATTTTCAGGGCAATGGGTACATTTAGGTTTAACTTTATTTTCATTTTGTGGGTTGGGGGGTTGTATACTGTTAGGGGGTGTTTGTTTTTCTTTTTTAGAAAAAGAGCTGATTTCTTTAGGACAATGCCCTACAAAAGGCCCTTTTTAAGGACCCTTGGTAGTTTATTATAGATTAGGGTTTTTTATTTTGGGATGTTTTTTTAAAAAAACAGGGTATTAGAATAGGAAACATTTTTATTGTTTTGGATAATTTCGTTTGTTATTTTTTGTAATGGAAGTTTTTTTTATTTTGTAATGTTAGTTTTTTTTTTGCAATGTTAGGTATTAGTGTATGGCAGCTTAGGTTTTACTTTTATTTCACAGTTAAGTTTGTATTTATTTTAACTAGGTAGTTAGTAAATAGTTAATAACTATTTACTAAATAGTCTACCTAGTTAAAATAAATACAAACTTACCTGTCACATAAAAGTAAAACCTATTTACAAGTATTTGCTCTTGTATGTTTTATTACCTCAATAAAAAAATTATTTAAAAAAAATAAAAAATAAATAAAATCTAAGCTAGCTACAATATAACTATTAGTTATATTGTAGCTAGCTTAGTTTTTATTTCACATGTAAGTTACTTTGTATTTAGTTTTAAATAAGTATACTATTTATTTAGTTAATAATTGTAACTTTAATTTAGGTCTATTTTTAATTATGTTAAAGTTAGGGGGTGTTAGGTTTAGGGTTAAAGTTAGGGGGTGTTAGGTTTAGGGGTTAATATAGTTTAATTAAGGTTGTGATGTGGGGGCCAGCAGTTTAGGGGTTAATATGTTTAGTTAGTGTTGGCGATATTGGGTTGTGGGGTTTAGGGGTTAATAGGTTTAGTTTGTGTTGGCGATGTTTGGGAATGACGGTTTAGGGGTTAATAGGTTTAGTTTGTGTCTGCGATGTTTCGGAACCGCGGTTTAGGGGTTAATTAATAGGTTTATTTAGTGATTTAGTTAGTGTCGGTGATGACGTGGAATGGTGGTTTAGGAGTTAATCGCTTTATTTACTTATTTAGTTAGTGTCAGCAATGTCAGGGAACTGCGGTTTAGGGGTTAATAGGTTTAGGTAGTGTTGGCGAAGTGGGGTATGGTTTAGGGGTTAATAGCTTTATTTAGTGGCGGCAATGTTTGGGAACAGCGGTTTAGGGGTTAATTTGTTTAGTTCATGTCAGCGATGTTTCGGGACAGCAGTTTAGGGGTTAATAGGTTTAGTTAGTGTCGGCAACATCGGGTAACGGTGGTTTAGGGGTTAATAGCTTTATTATAGACTTAGAGTTAGTGTCGGAACTGCGGTTTAGGAACAATGAAAAATTCTGAATATGAATAATGGATCCGAAGATTCGGAAACTAATTTATTCATTTTCGGAATTTTTTGGGATGTGCCGATTTGGAAATTTGTATCTGGAATCTCTGAATCGGCCCGAATTCGTCCGAATTTGTCCAAAATGAAATACACATGTCTAGTAAGTACCAAAAAGTATCCGCTTACATAGATTAGGTTACAAAGGTGTAGTCCAGAGGAATTTTATTTGTATGTTAACTGAGTCGCTATACAGCCTTAATCTAGGAACTTAAAGTCACTTCGGCATGAAGTTAAGTAAGCATACTACAGTAATAAAGGATAGCCTAAGGCTAACGAAAAACACAGGAGCGCCTAGTACTCCTCACCAATACCCTAGCTTCCCTGACATGTGCGGATACTTTCTGGTACTTACGCTCAGAAAATATTATAACTTTACGGAGTTAAACAATTTAAATATAACACAAGGGGAGTTTTTCTGTAACTTCTATCTTACTGTTTATCAAGGTATATATTTGAAAGCCTCCTGCGTGTTAAAACTTTTTGTATAAATCAGAACAGTATCACTACTTTTTAAACCCAGTATTCATACTGAAACTTGTATTCTCTGAGCGCAAAGGTTATTCCACCGACCTTTTTAGTTTTATTAAAGGCAAAACATACATTGAACGATATACAACTTGGTATATATACGCAACATTGTTGCATTTGTTAACTATGATGGGAGAAAAGAAAAGGGTTAACTGCGCAAAGAAATCCTATTAAGCTTGTGATAAACAAGAGGAAACTCTCAACCTCTAGCAAATACGTGAGAAAAAAAAGAATAATATGGAATCTAAAAAAGAGACCATAGAATTCAAAACAACACAAGCGCTATACAGCTTAAAATAGAACTGCTGGTGATATATATATTATATATTAAATTACATACACATAACGCCAAACCATTTGTGCAAGTGATATCATTAAGCGTGAACCAAACAAACCAAAAAGTGACTGCAACAAATAAAAAATATAAAAATATGGATATTTAATATAAAATAATAAAAAAGAAAAACAGAATAGCAGATGCGTTGATCAGACGCATAAATACAGTGTAGTATACAAACAGAAACAATGTTTCAAAGAGCCGAAATGGAATACAATGTAAATGGACACGATTTCTTGAAGAGATTCGATGAAGAGATTCGATGCGGCGGTCTTTACATACGCCCAGATTGAGGAAGAGATTCACACTTCAGTTGGAACTGGAACGAGACAAAAGCTCGAGCTTGAAAAAGACCCTGTTCATGGGTTGAAACGCGTTGCTCTGCTTTGTTTGTTTTTTGTTCCTCTCCGGCTTCCGTAGGTGCAGCTTCACAGTTACCTGTATGCAAAGGTGTTTGGTGAAAAGCATACTGCTTGGTTTTACTGCTTCCCGCTGTTTGGAGAAATACGCCAGTGTGAGGAACTCACAGGATTGAATCACCGACCTCCGGTGTAAGTATAAGTGATAACCTTATGCTGTTGCCTTGTTTGCCGTTTTATCGGTCTTTCGTCTCATTCCAGTTCCAACTGAAGTATGAATCTCTTTCTCAATCTGGGCGTATGTAAAGACCGCCGCATCGAATATCTTCATCGAATCTCTTCAAGAAATCATGTCCATTTACATTGTATTCCATTTCGGCTCTTTGAAACATTGTTTCTGTTTGTATACTACACTGTATTTATGCGTCTGATCAACGCATCTGCTATTCTGTTTTTCTTTTTTATTATTTTATATTAAATATCCATATTTTTATATTTTTTTATTTGTTGTAGTCACTTTTTGGTTTGTTTGGTTCACGCTTAATGATATCACTTGCACACATGGTTTGGCGTTATGTGTATGTAATTTAATATATAATATATATATCACCAGCAGTTCTATTTTAAGCTATATAGCGCTTGTGTTGTTTTGAATTCTATGGTCTCTTTTTTAGATTCCATATTATTCTTTTTTTTTCTCATGCATTTGTTAACTAGCCTTGTTAATTTCCAACAAATACATTCTTAGATACTTTGGGACCAATTATATGGTATTTATAAACGTGACCTGATTTATAATTAAGTGATATCCGTGATAATCCTAGGATTTATACTGTGATCCGTGACAAGGATAATTTATCACAAGATATAGAATACTACAATTCATGTAATAAATACAATACCAGGTTCCAATCAACTGCTTATTAGGAAACACCCAGAGGCTATATTCACTGTCATATAACTAATGTTCAATCTAACTCAGTTTGCTCTCAGCATACTAGTGAATTTAAATACAATTGTCACTCCATAAATATACAGTATATACTGATTGTTTTACTACTTAAGGATCCTAAGTGTGGTTTTTTTATGTATTTTTTCCTATTTTATTTGTTAACTTAATAAAAGTTAAGTTTTATTTTATTTTCCCGCTTACTTATTTAAGATATAAGCTGTTATCGTATTACCAGCTAATTTAGTTGTTAGTGATTACACAACCCAGTGTGCTATTTGTGTATTCTTTTCTTGAGTAAGTTCTTTCTACTCTTGTATCTGTGTAGGAAACTTAATAAACCTCACAAAGCTAAAAAAAACAGTGCTTATGGACACGTACTTTAAGGCAGCAAAGTCCAACAAGCAGAGTTACAAAAGACAGACAATGAAGACGACATGGATTCAGAAAGTTACCTGCAACTATCTTTAGATGCACAAACACCAGCGACTAAAGCTGATTTATATTCATTAGTATCCAAGCAAGATATAGCCTCTAATTTTGAAAAGCTGTGGGACAAAATAGACAACCTACACACTACTGTTAATAGCAGCTTATCAGACTTCAAAAATGAGATATCTGAACTGGGAAACAGAGTTGAACAGCTAGAAACTGATAAAGATACCTTGGCAGAAGATGTCTCTACAATATCACTCACTATCCTCCCAGCAACAATCGTTGGCAGACCTTCACGACAAGATGGAGAATTTGGGGAATAGGAGCAGGAGATCCAAAATAAGACTCAAGGACATACCTGAAACAGTCACAGCCATGGATCTCCTCCCCTATCTCCAGAAGCTTTTCAGAGCAATAACTGTGGATATAGATGAGACAGAATACCAGATTAAGAGAGCACACACAAATGTAATCCAGTTTTTCCAGGATCTTTGTGTCAGAACCCTACAGAGAAGGAATAAATTGGGACCACTAACATCTTGCTCATAAAGAATCAAATTCTCTACCGCGTGGGGGTTCCCATTTGCTTTGAACATACCCAAGGATGGAAAATTGGCTACAATCAAGTCAACCACATACATACCTAAGATCTGCAAACTATATGGCTTGGAAACACCTGAAATTCCTCCAGATACAGAAATGGATGAGACGACACACCTACAACCTACCATCAAAAAGTTGAACTGGTCTAAAGTTACTAAGAAGAGACCTAAAACCTGAAAGATGCGAATACTTGAATCCCTACAAGGAAACAAAACAGTCAACTGGGAAGAATACATCAGACGACTAGGGACAGTTGGGTTGCTACTCCATACCACTCAACCCTAAGGTAAAATCAAACATGTTGCACCAAAAGACTCTGGATACAATCCAATCCGACATTCTTCTTTGAAGAGTCACCTTTGATTGTTGATTAATGATTTCTCTTCATATTTAATCACTGCTCTTAATATTTAATTATGAACTTAGTTGGTCAAAAAACAAATCTTGTTTTTTTGTTGGGTTATTAATGTTGATAAATGTTTATTTCTTGTATTTTTACTGTAATGTATTGTTTACATATAACTGTATATCCAATATTCACTCGACTATAACACCTAAATATCCAGTAGATCTCAGAGGTTGTTTGAGTGAAGGGTTGAAGGGTACATAAGAAGGTCAGAAGCCCTACACATCATCTTCCAGAGGACTATTATACTACATAGCCTAAGATGCTTACTTAAAAATAAAGGCCGCAATCAGAGGGGTCATTTACACAACCCCACATACATGATAGCATACCATATGTAAAATAATGACCACACCCAAAATTAACTTAATCTCACATAATGTAAGAGCTTTGAATTCTGATGTCAAGAGAAGGACAGCCATGACACAATATAAAAAACTTAGGACCAATATTATCTATCTCCAGGAGACACACTTCCCTAAATGACAGATACCTAAGTATTGGTCAAGAGAATATACACTATCATGCAACATCAAATACCAAAACATAAGGAGTATCTATTTTAGTCCACGCCTCACTACACTTTAAACACAAAGAAACCATTAAAGATAGAGATGGTCGTTATATATTAGTACATGGACAACTCCACGACACTGAAGTGTTGCTTTGCAACATATACGCACCAAATGAAGGACAAGATTACTTTTTTCGTCATATCTCTAATGTTCTCACAGGTTGGTCAAAGATAAGAATCATCTTGGCAGGAGACTTTAATATTGATCTTAACTCTCTACAAAAATCCAACGCTGCTAATTTATCAAAGAAAAAACAAATACAAAAAACAATAGCCAAACATATAAGAGAATCATTATCACCACACAGTTTACAAGAGACACTACTTACTTGTGTGGAGACACAACAGACACTACTTACTTCTCTGCAGCACACAAATGCTAAACAAAGATAGATTTTGTCTTCACGAGCCAGATCCTCCAATAATTTTCTTAGAGAAGCCAAATATGTGAGAATACCCTATCAAACTTTAACTCGACACAGACAACTAGGAGGAGTTGTAGTTCCAAATTTGTTAGACTACTACCAGGCAGACAGACGCAGACTGGCCCAGAGCTCTTCACTAAGCAGGATATGAGAGGATGCGATCTGGCCCAGACTGGAAGCAGCCATAGGGGGATTACAACTCTCCAGAAGATATCATATGGGACATTGAAAAACACAAACTCACCAGCACCTACAAAAACCCGATCATTATGACAGTCAAACATATAAAAATGGAACAAAAAGATGTAAACCGAAAACCTACTAACTCTCTGATAAGGCCCTTGAAATACATAATATCAAAAGATGCTAGACCCCTAATAGATAAATGGGTGAACAAAGACCTTTATAGAATAGCAGATTTTATAGACAATAAGGTGAATTTAACTTTTACCCAACTCCAACACAAATTAGATCCCCTATGGCTAAAATGGTTTCTGTATTTACAAATAGCCTCATCTAAACACCCCACATGCTCCAAAGCCTAGAACTACTTTAGAGAGACTATGTCCTGCCTACCAAATCCAAAAAAAACTATCACTCAATTATACCTTACCATAGAATCGATAAAACATATAGCTAAAACCCCCAAATCCTCCAATAGGAGGAAGATATAGCACAAGAAATGGAAATAGAAAAATGGGATATAATATTCTTCAATTCAAGTAAAGGTTTACTTAGTGCGGACTTGAGGGAGAATTGTATTAAAACTACCTACAGATGGTACATGACTCTACTAAAAATGGTCCAAGGGGACTCCAGAAACTGCTATAGAGGATGTTTAAATGTAGGTACATATTTTCACATGTGGTGGGAGTATCCCAAGGTACAACAAATATGGAATGATTTATCTGAATTTTTGACCACCATTTTAAGTGAACAACTGACCCTAACTCCTGCTCAAGCGCTGCTAAATGACTGGCAAAACTACTATTTATACAAGCGTTTTCACCTGTACTGATCCAGTTCTCTTGTTTACAAAATTCCGTTTTTATGCATTAATTCTCACAATTGTGTACTTATGAGAAAGCAAACCTGTTTATCATATAGATACTGTAACTGTTTTGGTTTTATTATGTAATATGACGGGTGTTCAACAAAAAAAACTATTTCAACTAAAGCAGGGGTATCAAGCTCATTGTATCCGGGGGCCACTGGCCAAGTGTTCTTCTCCCATAAGGGCCACTTGAACAGAGTGAGTGCTTTGGAACTGGATATACTAGAAACTGAGAGTGACATTTACCCAAGTAGTAGTGCATGGTAGGAGCTGTAGTCCACAATAGACAAACACAGTGCATATTTATCTTGTGATCATTCCTGAACTGAAAAAAGGGACATTTATCCAAGCAGTGCATAATGGAAGTCTACACTGGACAATGTCTGCTTGTCTTATATTTATCTTTTCAGTGCCTATATAGAACATCAACTAGTTACACTTCTTAGGTCCCTAAAAAATTGATGGGGCCAAATGAATAACTTACCTAGTAAACAAGGAAGGGCCAGATTATACTATTTTGAGGGCCACATATGGCCCCAGGGCCTGTACTTGGAGATCACTGCTTTAAAGAGACATAAAATGCAACATTTTTCTTTCATAATTCAGATTGAACATACAATTTTGAACAACTTTCCAATGTACTGCTTTTATGATTTTTTCTTGGTTTTCTTCTTATCCTTTGTTGAATAGCAAGAATGTAAGCTTAGGTGTGTGCACATGTCTGCAGCACTATATGGCAGGCAGCAGTATTGCAATAATGTTATACATTAGCAAGAGCACTAGAGGGCAGCACTGTTTCCTATCATGTAGTGCTGCAGACATGTGCACACTACCTATCTAGATATCTACTCAACAAAGAATAACATGAGAATGAAGCAAATTTGATAATAGAAGTAAATTGGAAACTTTTTAAAAATTGTATTCTCTATCTGAATCATGTAAGAAAACGTTTGCGTTTCATCTCCCTTTAAGGTAAGATTATGTTAAAAAATGAATAGAGGCTCGCTTCACCTATATTTTATATTAGTGAGCGTTTCTGTTGTAAACATATATAGTTGTGTTAAGTGCCTTAATACATGACGTTTTGCACAGTAATCATTAATCAGGCCATTTAATTGTTATATTTGCATATTAATCAGGTAATTTAATTGTTATATTTGCATATTAATCAGGTCATTTAATTGTAATATTTGCATATTAATCAGGTCATTTAATTGTAATATTTGCATGTCTGTTATTAGGGTTAAGTAGAGTTGTGCACAGGTCTAAAATTTGGCTCGGCTGAATTTTTCAGAACCAATATTTGGGGAAATACATATGCACTTTAAAAGTACCACAGAAACACTAATACCTGTGCATTTAATTGTAATATAAAATGCTGCATAGAAAACAACTTTGCCATATATTTTGCCTCCTTTTCCTGCAATTTAAGTCTGGAAATTGTGGATTTTACAGTTCTGAAAACAGAGAGAGTGTATAACAGGCTTCACAAGCAGAACCTTGTCCTATATCTGTCATTAATGTTACTTTTATCTTATCTACTCTGCTGATGACATTAACTCAATGACAGTGACAAGCCTTGGTACTCTAGTGTAATTTAGTTTGGTTCTCCCAAATAAGGAAAGTGGTGGTTGGGTTTTGGCCATTGAACGAAAACAATTGCAGCAAATGGGGGGTAATCTGTTCTAATAGCATTCTAACTATGCTGGTATGTTAATCTATGGAAATAATTCTGGAAATTTTTGAATTACAAGGTGTTTCCTGCCCCTTTAATTCATTATGACGCATGGCATACATTATATATGTTTAAAATATACCTATCTGGTAGAAATACATAATTTATAAATGTCTATGATACAGCTTGAACGGTACCTGTGATTTGCATATATACAATAAAAATGTGATTAATATAGTGCAATCCAATTTCATGCATACCTCTGACAGTGTATGATGCATGAATATGGTATATAAGTAGCTGCAAGTCAGCAGAAATCAACACTGCTTCATTACACCCATGTAAACAAATTAATTTGTAAATGGGTCATTAATACATAAAATATGTTTATATAATATTCCGAAACCTCTGTTAGGCTAAATTACAGCAATCATTTACTGAGCATATGCTCCAAAATGTATTGCTTTAATCAATTAATGTCTTAAATGTCAAAATGCTTTCTACTTGCCTTATTTTTTTTATTTTTGTTTGGCAATATAAGGAAATGTATTTGTGTTGCTATTGTACGTAAGCAGAAGGAAGTACACCTGGAATTATAAATGTTTATAGCTATTGAATAAAGTAACAAAATGCAAAAACGTAGTTTTCAAGTCAAATTATGTATTCATTCTCTCTCTATTTTTCTCTCTTTCGCTCTCTTTCTCTCTCTCTCTTTCTCTCTCTCCTTCGCTCAATCTACTCAAAGGTTTTCTCTCTCTCTCTTTCACCCAGATGATAAAAAGTGCTACAAGGCTACAAAATATTTCAAAGGATTCGCCGTTATGTTGAGCGACCCTGTCCAAATATTCTAAGATCCTGACATAGCTGCTAAAAGGCGGCATTGCAGAGAGGCCATTGGTCGGCGATGCTGGCTATAGATAACACCCAGCATCGCCACCCGTATTGTTAATGCATAGTAAATGATCCCTTGGCATATAACTGCCATGCCTAACCGCTAATCTATTATACTCATATACAAATGGAAGATTGTTTAACACTTATCATAAACACCATTCCATCTGATTGCTAAACACAGATAAACAGACTCCCTTATCCTCATTAACGAGGGTTGCTATATTGCCGCTTTCAAGGGGTACACATATAAAAAATACATTAGCATTTAAACAGCCTCTAACGTATTTTTCATGTGTCCTCCCTTAAAGCGGCAATAGGGCAACCCTTCCTTTAACCCATTTGTGATTTCAGTGATCAGCAACCATTATCAGCAGCTCCGATCGTCGTTGTGTAAAAATGGAGATCAAATCACACGTGAGTTAACAATTTTGTCTGTTTTTGACTTGGACAGATTAGAATTGACCCCATAATTGAATGCAAGCGACAGTGCAATAATAGCTTATGGTAAGACATTAGAGCATTTTCATTTCCGTTTAGAATTGTAATAACATTATGTAAACTCTGCTCTTTTAATTAAATAGGAACCTTGGATTGAAAATAAATATTTGTATTATACCATAATTAATTAGATTATGGGTTAGATTACAAGTGGAGCGCTAATTTATCGCTCTCCCGTAAACGTGCATATTCGCCCTTTTAGAGGTGCACGATAAATAAATGAAGGTCAGACCTCTGGTTTATTTTAAATATGTCCTCCAATTGCCCCCAAATTATAAAAATAAATTGGAGCATCTCTATTTTGTTTTAAATAACTGCACGGAGAAGTTTTCAGAGGTTAAAGTGAGCGGGTGTGGGGTGTTAAAAAAAACAGCACTGAAAAATGCTTTTTCATAGCGGTCTATGTGTGTGTCCTGTAAATATATATGTATATGCCTATATAAATAAATATGTATATGCCTATATAAATAAATATGTATATGCCTATATAAATAAATATGTATATGCCTATATAAATAAATATGTATATGCCTATATAAATATATATGTATATGCCTATATAAATATATATGTATATAATCATATACATATATATTTATATTTGCTGCACATAGCTGCACAACTTATTTATGTTACTGCTGTAGGTTATCTGCCGTGTCTCATGGCATGAGAACGAGGCTCCCATTTAAGCCCATGGAAGCGCACTCTTGTGCAACGTGAATGCGAGGCTGCGTTCACATTGCGCCTCACCTCTAATACAAGTGCACAATTTTGCACTCCACTCGTAATCTGTTCCAAATATTTCTACACATGTATAATGTATGTAGCACTGTTATTTAGCCTTTCTGTGCAAGTTCAGACAGTTTATTTTCTTTGTAGCATTCAGATATGTCAAACGCTTAATATTCTTGTATAGTTCACTGACAATTTATTTCTTGTGCTGTTGAAAAATTGATTCTAGAAAAACAATCAGAGATCTGGTTATAAGCTGTGCTATGTGAGGTTAACTATTAGAAACACATTTTATTTTTACAAAATAACATTTATTTACCTGCAATATAAAAAATAAAAAAAAACATTAAAGGTACAGTAAAGTTTGTATTGTAAAATGAAACATATCTGGTGATTCTGTAAGAAACTTGGAAATTACCTACGGTAAGTTTACAATGCAAAATTTTAAAAAGATGCTGAGAGGACTAGACGCATATTTTTATGGCTCCCCTTTCTACCTCCAAAAATAGAGTTATTAAAACACTATTTCCACAGCTGTATACTGCTATAACTCTTCTTGCCTTACTAAGAGCCAAATCCTACCCTGATGAAGCAATTTGCATAGTGATTTTATCCACCGGAGGACTTTTATCAGCGCGACTAGTATTATGGCAGCCTAGCTCACAATTCCATCTAACCCCCCCTCTCCCGGTTTGAGGGCTAACTGGGTAGAGCGGTACTTTTAATCTCTGGTACCTAACACAAGGAGCAATATCTCTCAAACTGACTTTATCCCTCCTATATAATCATGGATGGGGATTCCTGTGCACAGATGCATGCATTACTCATGGCCTTAGACTGTAAAATGTCTCGCAATTTTGAGGATATCTCTAACACCCCAAGGTCCTAATGCCGAGAGTCCAATGACGGATCATAAGGAAGACCATGCGCCTCCCAAGACCGATCCCGAGCTAGGCATGGTGAAGTCATCGAAGCGGCGCAAAATCACTATCGGCCCCAGAGGTACAATACTCCCATGCGCTCAACCCGGGCCTGAATTTGCAGCTAAGACTGTAGAACTACACAAGACACCTTACACAGCCACGGCCCGTTACGGAGGAGCGTGTTGTGGAATTCAGGATATGCCTTTTCGCGGAAAAGAGAGGTTTGCGGTACAGGCTTACGACACATGTGGGGATAGAAATTATGGTCAGTGTTTCCCAGAGAAAATGGAGACCCACATGCCCACTAGATATGGGCCTAATGGCGGCTTACAAATCTCCATACTTCCCTCCAAAGAAACTCTCTTTACTATGATGATTCCGCATAACCGGCTGGGCCCCCTTATTTGCCGTGCTTATTACTTTACCCCATTACGGAAGAGAGGAGTCGGTTGACTGTAAAACAGATACTAGCTGGCCGTTGCTGGGCATGTGGTTATCCCTATGTACATATCTCTCCATGTTAATATATCCTGCTCTAAATTAGGCTTACAATAGAACTATGGACTCTCCAGTTACATTTAATTTTTTTCTATATTGTTGAATATTTCTGTGTTATATTATAATGCATCCTGAACACTTAAGCAAATAGTAAAATTCTTATATCCAGTTGTTAATAGCTACTAAAACAAAGGGAAACATACAGGCTAGAGAAGGCAAACTATATACAATTTGCATTTGACACAAGATAGTAGAACCTTGACCACTATGTTTTGTACAATATTAAGAAGGGGCTAAGTTTTTTTTTTTGGTTTCTTTCCTGTGTGCGTGTCTTATTTTCTGTTGCTTTGCTTTTTGGTATTTATACACACTATGTTATGCCTGATTTTGGATGCACATGCATACACTATTAGACTGCAGCTTTGCCTGCACATGATACATAGTTCACCTAAAGGTGTCTGTCTGGGAACTCAAGTAGCTGCAAACATGCTATAATCAGGGGCAACCTCCTTACCATATATATACTCTTTAGCGCCTATACAATCTCAGTGGCTTTTACTATTGTTTTTATAAGCTTTCATGTGTGTCCTAATGTGCTCATACTACGCTTACCCTACCATAGCATAAACTTTACACAGTGCAGGTAATCCAGAAACCAACTCATGATCTGATGCTTGGTATTAGGTTTTAACGGAACCCCTTTATACAATCACATAATTGACATAGACTCTTCTGCGCAATTACCTTACGTAGTCCATTTCTAGTTACATCTCACTTGTGTTAAAGGAAACTGAAGTTTACATTTTTCTACTATCTGAAAACTACTATAATTTCATTGCCTATATAGCCCCTATTAATTACTGAATATATTTCATCTGGCAACCAAGACATATTGTGCCCAGATGAAACCCCTATATCTCCGTGGTTTTCCCCTATCTACTATGCCTTCAGAGAGACATCCCTCTAAGACTGCTCCTCATTATGTATATCACTCTGAATTAACCAGAGCCAACACACTTTATCTACTGCTAAAGCCCTGCCTCCCCCCCCCCTATTATATCTTCTTACAGAACAGCTTAAGCCTGTTGATTCCCCCCCCCCCCACATCTTTCTATGCTAAGGTCCAAAAGTGGCCACACCAGAAACAAGTTTTCTCAATATAGGATACATCAGTATCTATAGGTCCAAAAGTGACCTGCTAAGTCAAAGAGGAAGTAATTATAGTAAAAAATATAAAATAGAGGTTTCAAATTATCACCCATAATCAGCTATTGTGATGTTTTGCTCTTGTAATATGCTATTTAGAAGAGTTAAGTTCTTTCTGTTATTTGTGCTGTATGATATCTGATCTATATTGTATACTTCGCATAACCTCAATAAAAATTTTACAAAAAAAAAAAAAAAAAAAAGATGCTGAAAAATCTGGTTGAAAAATTTAAGACGCTATTCAGAATCAAGTGGTCTATCCTGATATAAGCAGCTTGTTGGTAGGTACGTGAAATGTTACAGGAAAATAAACAAGATCTCAATCTTTCCCGTTTCTGCAGTCATATTGTCTTATAATGCAATTGAGAATACAAACGTGATTTTATTATCACTGCAAAGCTTCACTTCCTACATTCTAGTAGGGATGGCCAAATGTTTTGCGATATTCAACAAATTAAACTTATTTTAACACGTTTCTTCGTTCGTTTTGAATTTTGAATTTTGAATGTGTGTACAACATTCTAACATTTGTTTAATAATGATATTTCTAATGCTATCTTTAAATGTAATATTCTATTGAAAGTTTTATGCAATATTCGAATTAGAACATTTTTAATCAATATATTTGTAATAGTATTTCTAATGCTCTTTTTTATGTAATATTCAAATTTCGGAATATTCAAAATAGAAAAAAAAAATCGATATATTTGTATCTATTATGAATAAATTTACTAAATTCCCTACCACATAAACTATTGAACTTCTGAATAGTATTAAGTCGAATGTTGCATTCAAAATTTTTAATGTGGGGCGGAGCCTGCACTCATTGCGGCAAGACACGTTTTGGTGAAGCTCTCTGAACCTGAATCTCTTTTTATGTGCTAATTATAGTAAAACTTCTATATTTGCTGACCTGAAACAGAAATCTGTTAAAGAGAACGGATGGGCTCTAGGAGTGGAGAATTTGACGGACCCTTTGCCTATGTTCCTTGAGTCAGCTACGCTACAGGCCTATTTTCAGGACAGGACGCCATCTCTGTAGCTACGCAGTACCGTGTGGATCAGGAGTGGACCCTGTATAGGTTTTGGAGTGTAGGTCTGGGGCTGCCGACATATTACCCCCCCCGAACTCCGGGGTTACGATATCCTATTGCAGGATAACAACTGCACACCTTGGGCTACCACAGCTGTTGCAGACTGCCACTTTGCATTCAGACATTAAACCGGACAGCGGTGGACTAATAATTGGTGGGGAAGTAGCATGGAAGATATAATGAGTGCTGTGGACCAGTGGGAATATGAGATAAAATCTCTCCTCAGGAGCCACTTTGCAGAGCTAGAGCTGGAATTGCGCCTGATCCTGGAGCTGCCGATTTCCCCGGGTCCTCTACATAGACCAGATCCACAAGGGGAGACCAAATCAAAGGGAGGTCCGACAGTTGCACCAGTACTGAGCGCTTTCTCAAGACCGGCAATTACAGCAGCCCTCTACCAAGAGGTTAGTGCCCCCACTCACTTGTGCACTATATCTTTGCGACCGAAACCGCCTGTGGGCCACACACAGTCTTTAGATGAGGAGCGCAGATCACCAACTACTTGCCAACATAAGAAGCCATTGCCAGTGTTACCGCCGCGGAAACCTAAGAAAGTAAGAAGCCAATACCATTGGAGATATCGGCACCCCGTTACGGGATCAGAGGCACAGATTTCAGAGACTTCTATCCCGGCATTTAAGCTGATAACCTTCCAGCCCTCTTGGCACCTCCACGTTAGGCCCTTCCTGTTTCATTGCGGGCCAGCTCTGAACAGAGGTGACTTGAGTTGCGGAGCTTCGGCTCCTGACAGGTCCGATGGTAATGTGTTCCAGCTTTTCGACCCTGGGGGCATAATATGACTCTCAGGATTGGGGTTTACAGCCGCTACTTGAGCAAACATAATAGAAAGCCCCAGACTGTGACATGAGCTCGGCATACTAGGATTGTTTGTTATTCTAAGGGGCTACGTGTCAATAAGTTTTCCCCATAAAGGCAGTTTGCTGTGGAGCCCCCCTTGGCAAGATTGCACTCTCTATGGAGCCACAGGTTGACCTGATCCTCCATAGCTTGTTACAATGCTGGGACGAAACTCTTTCAGACTGTTTAATGCACTGGGTGAGATGCTCCGGTGTCAAATAACTTATAGAGTAATGTACATCTTGCTCGTATATATTTATATTTGTTTCTGTGGTTTCCCATGCTTTGTGCCTAGCATTCTAATTTTTATATGTTAAACTTTATGTTCCACATGTTGTTTGTACTATCGTAACCGCCATTAGATGTCAGACCCACCCTTCATGAACGCAGATTTAATGCTGTCACTATACCTCCAGCTTGAGGCAGTTAGGTCTGTCTATCTACTATAGCAAGGTAACCCTCCCTTCCTCTTTTTAATGCACAGCTACAGGTAGTCACCTATTATTTATACATAACTATATTTGGAGACCTATCTTGCTAATTACCTGTGGTACACCATCCTAGTTAGACTCTTGCTCAGACCTGCTGTGCACTATATCCCAATGAGCTATCTATCTCCATCACTGTTACACAGTCGCTAGTGTATAGTTTATTTAGAGCTGGAGGTCATGGACAGCCATTATTTTGTTATTATCTATATAATCAGTATTAGGGGTTATTGTCCATGTCTAGTATATTGTCCCATAGTTGGCTCTGCATACTCCAAGTGACGCTAAACTGTTTCCATCACTGTACAAAAGCTAGCTTTCACAGTTCTAAGCCCAAAAGTGGCTAAAGTCCAACCTACCTTTCCTCCATTAAAAAATACTAAACTATAAGGGGGTCCAAAAGTGGCCTGCTAGTACATTAGGAGGTATATATTCTTATAAAAAATGAGGTTCCTCTTAAGATTTGCATACTGCTGTCTCTTATGAAGCTATGACAATACACCAATATTATTTTTACTTATGTGGGGCGCGTACTGTAACTACATGTACATTTGTACTCTTCCTTGCATATTATATTGTATTTACTTCTGTGTCAGTATGACAAATTTCCATCTGCTATGTAATTGCTGTTTATTCCTCAATAAAAATTATTTAAAAAAAAAAAAAAATTTAATGTGGATATTCGATCTAAAAAGTTACATCCGAAAATCGGAATTAACATTCGATTACCTAAATTTAATGGATTTTTGATCTTCAACATTTGATTGTCCAAAACGAATTCCACAGGATTATTCGTTCTACCAAGAGAATTGCACTTTCATTACATTCGCCCATCCCTGGTGAGCACCACTGGAAGCAATGGAGTAAACAGAGTCAGACACTGTGCGAAATTAAGTACTTGTATATGAATAATGCATTGTTATATTTTTAGTCCAATCAAAGATTGTATCTTTTTATATATCTAAGCACACATAGGATCCCTTAAAGGGATAAGAAAATCAAAATTAAAGTTGTACGATTCTTTGCTTATTTTTTTAAGCACTGCTTGGAAACTCGCTACCACTTGGGTAAATTCTAGGTTGCGTATTTTCACTACATTTGTTTTTTTATAAGCGTGAGAATATTACGCAGGTAAATGCTAACACATTTTAATATATGCTGTGCGTCTTTTGAATAAACCCCTTTAAAAGTGTCATTATATTATGCTGGTGTAAAGTACATACGGTTTTCTTTTTGCTGCAAGTTTAGCTACTTCCTCATTCTGTTTTACAGGTGTTAAGGGTAACACCCCATTTTACGTTCAGCATATATAATCATTTTCAGAAGAATGCATGTTGCTTAGCAACTGTAGTTCAATAGTATAAAATACTTGTTTTGAGTATGTCACCATTATATTTGATCAAGTTGGCACCAATAGACAAGCAAACTTATTTAAAATTTGCGGCCGCTCGTAGGCTCTTTTTAGAGCCGGATTTCTTAGTGCAAATCCAAATCTTACTGTTGTTAACTGCTCCAAAAAGAGCTGAATGTCACAAATGGCCACCCTCTTCTGCATTCGGATTATTATCCAAAAGCACATGCCTAATGGTTAATCAAATGTTTAATTTACATTTAGGTGAGGATCCTATGTTTATTTCATATATTCTTCTTCATGGTCTAACCCAATATATTGTATATACAGTAATCACCTTATTCCAGCTTTTTGTGCTTTCCCTTTTTAAATGTTCCCAAAGATGTCCAGTGTGTGGAGGTCCAGTGATTGTGTATGGATAGTTATATATATATGAGTGCTCCTTGCTTTTTTCAAGGATTTCAGATAATGCCTTGCATGGTTTTGGGGTATGTTCAAGATTGTTGTCCTCAATAGCGACTGGTGAATTTTGAAGATGATGGTTGCTAGACCCCACACCTTGAAAAAGCCCAGCCCCTCAGTTGGCTCCACCCATTTGAACTAGTGTATTCTATTCTTTAAGAAAAGTTGTCCTGCTGAGAAATGAATCATCTTCAACACATGTTTAAGACAGAAGGGACGGTTTGCCTTTAAAGAACAGAGTGGTACTTTTCTTTAGTCAAAGAGTAGATGATCTTGTGCAAGTTACCAACTTTAGAATAGGCAAAGCATCCCCATACCTGTATACTTCATGCATCATATTTAATTGTAGGTTTTACCCATTGTGTTGCTAGCCCAAGATGCTGCTGTATCCTACAATTGCAACCAAAACATTCACATTTTATGTCATCAGTAAACAGAACTTGTTTCCATTCTTCTACCATGAATTTTCTGGGTTTTTTGCTCATGCTAAACATTAAGATTTGTTTTATCAATTAAGTTGTTTAGATAATACACTTTAAAAGTCTTTTGCCTGTGCTTTTATTTCCTGGGGTACAATGTTTCTGGTTCGGCTGAGCTTTAACTGTGATTGCACATGTTGTTTTATTCCATAATGATGTTACTTTTTCATATCAGTCTTCTGATGATGTTGTAATTCAGCCCCCTTGAAAGTGGGAAATTTTTTCCGAATTCAGAACAACTTGTCCCCAAATTGTTTCACTCAGCTTATTTAACATGATTACAAAAGATCTACTGTCAACTAATGTCCTTCACTTGTTGGAGCACTAATAGAAGCAATAGCAGGACCATAGTAATAGAATTAATAGCAGGCATTAAATACAACTCAAATGTGTGCTAAGATGATACCCTTTTAATGACATATATAGAGGTCAATCTATCAAGCTCCGAACGGAGCTTGAAGGGCTGTGTTTCTGGCGAGTCTTCAGACTTGCCAGAAACAGCAGTTATGAAGCAGCGGTCTAAAGACCGCTGCTCCATAACCCTGTCCGCCTGCTCTGATAAGGCAGACAGAAATCGCCGGAATTCATCCCGATCGAATACGATCAGGTTGATTGACACCCCCTGCTGGCGGCTGATTGGCCGCGAATTTGCAGGGGGCGGCGTTGCATCATCAGCTCACAAGAGGTGCTGGTGCAATGCTGAATACGGAGAGCGTATTGCTCTCTGCATTCAGCGAGGTCTTGTGGACCTGATCCGCACTGTCGGATCAGGTCCGCAAGACCTTTAATAAATTGGCCTCAGAGTGTCAAAGTTTTGAAAAATTATATGCAAATGGTTTGATAAAAGGATTTTCATATAAATAGCAAAATCACATAGATTTAACACAGAGTTAAAAATTATTTGTCTCAGTGTTAAATTCTGAATTGTTTATTACTTCATTATTTACATCAGAATTTAACATATTTTATATTTATATTAATAGGTACCATTTGCATATAAAATATTAGAATAAGTATCAAGTATGCTTTTTTACATGGTTTGAAATGTTTCACTTTTTGTAAACATTAGTTAGAAAGGGAAATCCTTTGTCTTTACATCAAGTAGAAGTAGATATTTAATTTGTTTTACACATTAACATCAGCACTTAAATAAATATATATGTATATATAATCATATACATATATATTTATATATTGCTGCCCAATGGTGCACGATTTGACCTTTGCACTGCACTATGTGGTTTTCAGTGGCTATCGGTATTAAATCGAGGCTCTGGTAAATTTCGGAGCTCTACTTGTAATCTAGCCCTAAATGTTCAAAATATTTTAACATGTCTTCAATATTGTTACATAAATACCTTACAAAGTTGAAGTAAGCAACGAATGTGTAATTTTTATTTATTCAAAAACGAATCTCCGAAAGTGTAGAGCATTGCCAAACAAAAGGTACATAAATAGGTGAACATAAGCATCTCGCTTTCAGGGGGTTAATGACAAAAGAATGGCAAATCGATATGAGAGGTAAAGGTATCATGAGAATTACAAATCATTATTTTGTATGATGAGGACGCTGCTGCCTAGGACTCTCCTCCCTTTTTTTTTCTTTTCTTTCAGTCATTTTAGTTTTATTAATGATATATTTATTTAAGTGAGATTTTTCCATTCTAGACTCAGTACAGCTGTTGTAGCGTTGAAACACTTAAGACTTTTTAGACATTACGGTATTACAATTTGTAACTGTTACCAAGATGTTGAAGACATCCACTACTCAACTTTTTTTTTTTTTAATTTTCAAAAAATGATTTTATTAATGTAAATACCAATACAAACAATTTGTAAGCACACTAAACATAGAATTACATTAATATATACACTCTCAAAGGGTCATGAGGTAAGATTAGGAATAATCGATATCAGATCCTTCGCTCTAATGTCCAATTATGATAATCTTGAGCAACAAGGATCCCATAGCATGTTAGAACCAGTTTAGTTCACAGATTATTAGATAACTAAAGGCAGAAAATTAGAGCAGTCCATGTATTAGGAGAAACTATTTATGCTAAACAACATCGTATTACTTCCAGTGATGACTTAGCTTATCTGTAGACCTACTGGCCCTACAATTTCACATTATATATATTACCTGACAACCAGTATCATTGAATCTACACATTAGTGATTTTCATGATGATGAGATGTGTGTACCAAATTGAAAATAAACTACCTGACTAGAACTGAACACGGCCAGCTCTCAGGGCCTGGCCTTCATGGGGTCGCTCCAGGTGGGGTATCTGGAAAGAGGAGGGAAGGAGATGGGGAGGGGGAAGGGGTACAGTAATGCGGGATAGGAAAAGAGGGCAGGAGAAAGGGATCCTTTTCCTAGGGCTGTCACCGGTAATGGAGGGGATGTTTTAAATGATGTTGACCCTTTCAGGGAACTCTAGATAGTGGAACCAAGGTTCCCAAATATCCCAGGACAGATCCTCCTTATCCAAATTCATATAGAAACTCTGTTCCATTTTGGAGAAATATGTTATTGTCTCTATTACAGCCGAAATCTCCGGGGGAACAGACTGCTGCCATGCTCTTGCTATACAGAGTTTTGTGGCCATGAAGACAAATATGGCCAATTTACATTGGGATTTTAAACTTTTTGAGAAAAAGATGTGAAACAGAGTGATTTCAGGTCTCAATGGTAAGACAAGCCCCATTTCTTCACACATTTGGAAGACCCGTCTCCAACATGGTTCAAGAACCGGGAAACTCCAACAAATTTGTAGGTCAGAACCCTTCTCTCCACAGTCCCGCCAGCAGAGGGAAGGTAGGTCTGGGAACATCTGTGGTAATCTGGCTGGGGTGTAGTACCATCTTAGTAAAATGTTCATGTACGATTCAATAGAATTTGCACAATGTAAAGTTTTTTTTGTAAGTGTGACGGCACGCTGAAGGTCTTTATCTGTAATAGTAATGTTTAAATCGTGTTCCCAAGCTTTAAGTTGCCAAATCCTCTCAGGGTTAGAAAAGGATAGAATAATTGAGTAATGCCATGAAAGGGTTTTTGGGAGCTTGAGCATGGATATCCAAGATTTTTCACAGGTGGTCAGCGGGCGCCAGTTATCTCTGGGGAATCCCCAGGAAAGTAGTAGTTTATAGAGTCTTGTGTATTCAAAAAGGAACCAGGGACCAGGGATTCTGTATTACCTGGGGAGGACAACGCATTATGTACATATAGGTGTGCGACTGTTTCTAGGTTCCACTGCCTCCATTGGGTGCTATGGGTGTCCGGCAAAAGGAGACCCTGGATCGAATGAACTGGCGAAGGGGGAGGCGCTACTTCTGAGCGATGTCTCAGAGTCTGCCAGATCTGTATATTACCAAGGAGCACCGCATTCTTGATCCTCATGTCCTCCAGACGATAAGTCGGGATCCATGGAAGATCAGCCAGATCAAGGCCAACAGGCAGTCCTGCATGTTCAATATCTTTCCACCACAGTGGCTCCACTTTATTAGACCAGGGGTCAGGTGGGCAGCCTTATAATATGCGTGTATATTAGGCATTGCTATTCCCCCTTGACTGAATTGCTATTGTAGGATGTTCCCTGCTATTCTTGACCTAGAGGGCCCCCATATGTACTTCTGAAAAAGAGACTGGAATTTGTTGAGCTTCAGCTTGGGAAGGTTTAGAGGTAAACACCTGAAATAGTATAGGACTTTGGGAAGGATCGTCATTTTTAATGAAGCCACTCGACCCAACCATGAAATTTCTCAGAAATTCCATGAGCCCAACAATTTGGTAATCTCCTGGAGAAGGAGATTATAGTTTTTGTCTCTAACTAGTTTGAGGTCCGGGCCTAAATAAAGTACCAGATGTCTCAACGTGTCCGAAAACCATTGAAAATCATAGTTCGTTTGTAAGATCCCTAGTTCAAACAATGGCATATGGATGGGTAGAGCTTCGGTTTTGATAATGTTAACTTTGTAATAGCTATATTTACTAAAGTCATTGATGATGTCAAATACCGCTGGCAAAGAGCCCAAAGGATTAGTCAAGAAAAGAGTGATATCGTCAGCAAATAGAGCGATTTTCTCTCCTTCCTGACTATGCATCACCCCCCGAACCTGAGGCGAACCCCAAGTGCTCAATGGCAAGAGTGAAGATTAGGGGCGACAAGGGACACCCCCGTCTAGTATTGTTGGTGATTGTAAATTTGGATGAGGTAAATCCCATCCCCTTAACCACAGCGGAGCGACTTGAGTATAATGCCTGAATGGCTACAATGGTTTTTTTCGGGAACCCAGATCTCTCGAAGACCAGCCACAGGTAGTCCCATCTGACCCTGTCAAAAGCCTTTTCGGCATCAAGTGACAGATCGATGGAGCATCTCTTTCTGGAAGATTCTGAAAGAATGTTCAAAACCCTCCTGGTGCTATCAGGGCGCTCTCTACCAAACATAAACCCCACTTGATCTGGGTGGATGACACCCGGAAGAAGCTAACGTAACCGATTCACCCAGAATTTGGCATATAATTTAGCGTCAAAGTTTATCAGGGAGATGGGTATAGCTACTGCATTGAGTAGGGTCTTTGCCTGGTTTTGGGATAGTGAGGATGGTGGCTTGTAAGATTTCCTGTTTAAAAGAACCTTTCTCCCGGACTTCTGAAAAAACTTTCAGAAGGATCGGGTTCAACTCAGTCCGAAATATCTTGTAGAAGGCTGCTGGGTAGCCATCAGGGCCCGGGCTTTATTATTGTGCATATGTTTGATGACTGAGTTAAGTTCATTCATTGAAAAGGGAGTCAAAAACTCCTCTTTTGCCGAAACTGGGAGAGACGGCAGTTGCAGATAGGCTAGGAATGAAGATATAGTTTGTATCGGGGCCTCAGACTCAAGCATACTTGGTTTAAGGTTGTATAGGTTTGAATAGTATTCTGCAAAAGCTTCCCCAATATCTTTGGGAGAGATGACTGGTTACTCACCCCGTTTGATAGCTAAAATCCTTGCTGCCGCTGTTCTTTCCCTTAACTTATGTGCCAAAAGGGCAGATGCTTTATTCCCCTGATAATACATCAGTTGTTTAAAGTGGGCAAAAGCCCCTCAAACTCTTTCAAGCTCCTTGTCTGCAATCTGACTTCTAAACAATCCAATATCTATAGCTAATTGGGTGGATGGGGACGCTTTGTTTAGTACGTAGAGTGGAGACCAGCAGCCCCAGTGGGGCAATTTGTTTGGACCTTAGAGATGCTTGTCTCTGTATGCAAATTCCTTTGATAAAGGCTGCAAGTACAGCCCAAACCGTTTGATGGTACATGTTAGGATGCTCGTTGAGAGCCAGGGACTCCACTATGGAGGTTTGAAGAGAGGACCTAAATTCCTGGTCTTGGCACAAATTTTTGGGGAGTTTCCACGTGGGTCTAGGTGTTCTGGACAAATCTGTGGAAAGAGAGAAAAGTAGCACATCATGGTCCGACCATGAGCACACACAGATTTTGAACTTACAGACTCTGTTGAGGGTCCAAGAATCAGGGAAGAAGTAGTCCAACCAAGAGTATGTGTTATGGGGCTTGGAGAAAAACATGTAGTCTTTATCATTTGGGTGAAGTGAGCGCCAAACATCATATAGGTTGTGTTGTGCAATGATAGAGCAAAACTTAGTTGCTGTGTTGGTTGTCTAGCTATCAATGTCCTTACCTGTCTGAACTTTTTTGTCTACTGATGGATCCCAGACCATATTAAAGTCCCCTCCCAGTATCAGCGTGCCCGTCCTAATCGGCTCAAGCTTGGAGAGTATGGCTTTCAAGAAACCAGGTTGGGTGAGGTTAGGGGCATAAATATTGACCTGTGTAAATAGAGTGCCATTCAACTTACAGATCAGAACTATGTTTCTGCCCTGTTCATCAGTTTCCTTGTAAACTAGTTCAAAGCCTATTGACCTAAGTATTAAAACGGCAACCCCCCTTGACTTCACCTCAAAGGATGAGTGGAATAGTGTTGGATAGTCTGAGGACCTGTACGGATCAGGACGAGAGGCAAGCCAATGTGTCTCTTGCAAGAAAACAACATGGACTTTTGAGGTTTTCATATAGTTATTTACATATACAACCAAAGAAAGTTGCAAAAAAAGTGTACACAATAATAGCACTCAAACCTACAAAAATATTTATACGTATATCGTGGTAAAAAAAAAAGCCGGTGTGTCCGGCGAAACATGTCAGGAGCAGGGGGAATTGGGACCCCTCAGTTTTAATCTAGTAGAACTAGCTAAGTTGTTAAAATTGATATCTGAGCTGACGATGAACGTATACTCAGATTAGTCAGACAGTTGAATTCACCTGGGAGCAGTTCTTTGTTACAATACTCGAGACTAATGTCTCACAATGTAAGGTAGCTGCAATTTGAAAGTTGCTGTGAGCTTTATTCTGAAGTGAGCTGTAAGTTTTGTTGGATCACAATTGCAGAATTAACCTTGCAGGAAGAATGAGAGAAAAAAATATATAGTATATATCTCCTGATTAGTTGGTTACAGGAGAGAGTGTATACACAGTTGATTAGTTTAAGTGTCCTTTTTATAGGAGAGAGTATATGCAGGCAACACAATTAATAACGTTATTTAGCAGATGTATATTTGAGCTGTAGTAATAAGCCTCCTTTATATACCTTTATCCGGACAGCTGTACTTGTGCAGGAATAACTTATTTGTGCTGTACCTTGAGCTGCATTGATGTTTGAGACAGAGTGCACAGCGGAGCGTTCGTGACGTCACAACTAGGGTGTGTGAGACTCAGCCAATGGTGACCATGGAATTGCTGACAGGCTTGGTAGAGGGGAGAGCGCACAATGCTCTCTAACACGCTGAAGTAGGAAACGGATCAATTAGCGATGGTGAGTTGTTCACTGGTAGTGTTTGAAAGGAAAGTCCAGCAATATAACACACCTGGTCGGCTGTAGATAATAAGAGTTGTCCCAAACGTCTGTAGATAATAAGATATGTCCCAATCATTAAATGATAACTTGATAGGAAGTTTTGAATTGCTGGCTGTTGTTTGTCTCCTCACAATTACTTGGTAAGGCTTGGAAGCTCCGAAAGTAAACCTTAATATCCAGCAATAAACAATGGTAGATGAAATGAATAACAGTTAAGGAACTGTAGAGCCAAGCTTGAAGTTATTGAGGCTTCAGTTAGAGAACGTATAGCTACTCAAACTTAGAACTATTGGCAATTAGCCATAAGCATGATGGGAATTTATAGACTTCCCTTAAAGAGACAGGAACATTCAGATAAAACACATGACAGAGCCCCCCGTCAAAGGGGGTGCACTGCAGCCATAGGAGCAGGTTTATCAGGATGAGACTGGTGAAACCGCGAAAGCAACCTCGTTGCATTAAGATGAGATGAAGGTTCCCAAGAATCATCCTCAGGGAGGAAACCCTTCCAGCGTACCAAATACTGCAGCGTACCCTTGTACCAACGGGAATCCAAGATGGACTTAATTTCAAAAATGTCCTCCTCATCATGAATAGGTGCTGGAATCACAGCAGATGCCTGTTGTCTGGTTGGATAAAATGGTTTAAGAAGTGAGACATGAAACGTCGAATGAATGCGATAAGACGATGGAAGATCCAATTTTACAGCATTTTCATTGATAAGCTCTGTTATCTAAAAAGGTCCTATGAACAATTGAGAGAACTTTTTACTAGGTGTTTTAAATTTCAAGTGTTTGGTTGATAACCACACTCTATCACCTACTTTATAATTAGGTGAGTTCCTTCTCTTGTTGTCATAATAATGTTTTTGACGATCTTGTGCTGCCTTAATATTGTCTTGTAGTTGAGAAAAAGTATCCGAAAGTGTATTAATAGTGTCATCAACATGAGGTGAGGAGGAAGGAGAGTGAGTATACAAGTGGAAAACTGGATGAAAACCATAATTAGCGAAGAATGGAGAACATTTGGTGGAAGAGTTCATTAGATTATTGTAGGCAAATTCTGCTGTATATAAATGATCAGACCAATGATCTTGATGGAATGAACAGTAACAACAGATATACTGTTCTAACCACTGGTTTACCTTCTCCGTCTGGCCATTAGTCTGCGGATGGTAAGCAGTGCTGCATCGATGATCGATCTTAAGAATGGCACAAAGCTCTTTCCAGAATCTTGAGGTAAACTGGGTGCCACGATCTGTGATAATGATGTTAGGAATACCATGTAATCTTACAACTTCCTTCATGAAAAGATATGCAGTCTGTGAAGCAGTAGGAAGTTTTTTGTAGGGAATAAAATGGGCCATCTTTGTAAGAAGGTCAACCACAACTAGTATCGTGTTAAAATTAGAGGATCGAGGTAGATCCACAATAAAATCCATCCCGACAGTATTCCATGGACGATTAGGTATAGGAAGAGGTTTCAACAAACTATAAGGACGAAATTTCTGTGGCTTTAGGGTGGTACAAACCTGACAAGAGTTAACAAAGTCCTTTACATATGTGACCATATTAGGCGACCAATAATTTCTGCCGATCAATTCAGTAGTTCTAGTTATACCGGGGTGTCCTGCTAGAGGGGAATCATAATGAGTAGTAGTCAAGCTGTCCCTGATGTCAGGTGGAATATAGATCCTATCATCGTGATAATACAACCCATCATTGCCCAACCGAAGGATGTCTTTTGGTATGGAGTTATCCTGTTGTTGTGAAGAGCGAATTTGTTCATGAGAAATATGGGTAACACCAAGGAAATGTTTTGGAGATAGTATTGTTTGTAATGGGATGTCAACAGGTGGAGGTGTTGGAGATCTTGAAAGAGCATCTGCTTTCCCATTCTTCAAACCTGGACGGTAGGTTATATGGAAGTTAAATCTAGTAAAATATAAGCTCCATCTGAGTTGTCGAGCAGAGAGAGTTTTACTTGTTTGTAAATATTCTAGATTCCAGTGATCTGTATAAATGGTTATGGGAATAGTTGTACCCTCTAGTAGATGTCGCCAGTGCTCTAAAGATTTCCTAATGACGAGGAGTTCCTTTTCTCCTATGGAGTAATTCCTTTCAGGTGCTGACATTAGCTTTGAAAAGAAAGCAACTGGATGAATGGGATCTGTGAGTGAGACCTGTTGAGAGAGTAGGGCTCCAATAGCGTAATTTGAAGCGTCAACCTCTAAAATGTAAGGCAACTCAGGATTAGGAAAATGCAAAATGGGTGCAGAAGAAAATGATCTCTTAAGTAAATCGAATGCTGATTGTATGTCTTCATTCCATACAAAGGATGATTGATTACCTGTGAGAGATGAAAGAGGCTTAACAATTTGTAAAAAAACCCTTAAAAATTTTCGGTAAAAATTTGAGAAACCGAGAAACTTTTGAACTTCTTTCTTAGAAGTAGGAATCGGCCAATTAAGGATGGCATCAACCTTATTTTCTTCCATTCTAAGACCATTGGGATTGATTTGATAACCTAGGAAGGAGAGTTCTGTTACATGAAAAAGAAATGTCTCCGGTTTGGCGAATAACTGATGAGTACGAAGCCTATCTAGAACGAAACGTACATGCTTCAGGTGTTCCTGCATGTCCTTTGAGTAGATGAGGATGTCGTCTAAATAAACCACCAGGCACATGTCCGACAAGTCTCTGAAGATGTCGTTTATGAACCGTTGGAACGTGGCTGGGGCATTGCAAAGGCCGAAAGGCATCACAAGATACTCAAAAAGTCCATAGCCTGTCCTGAAAGCTGTCTCCTTTGCGAATGCGCACAAGGTTATAAGCACCTCTTAGATCTAGCTTTGTATAAATCTTCACTTAACTAAGCCTCTCTACCATCTCTGGGATCAGTGGAAGCGGATACCTATTCTTAACGGTCCTTTTGTTAAGTTGACGGTAGTCTATAATTGGACGTAGGGAATTGTCTTTATTTTTTACAAAAAATATGCCAGCACCAGCAGGTGAAGTTGACGGTCTGATGAAACCTTTCTTTAGGTTTTCGTCCAGGTAAATCTTCAGATGTTCAAGTTCAGGTTGCGAAAGTGGGTATATGTGTCCAAATGGGATTGAGGATCCTGGTAGTAGTTCTATGGGGAAGTCTATAAATTCCCATCATGCTTATGGCTAATTCGTCCTTCAGTGGATCACAAGACCAATTCAGTATTGATTTCGGAGTGCCACATCACTCCATTCCGTATCCTTTGAATAAAGTTTGAATTCTGTGAGGTATTCTTCTACGGGCCTACGGCCTTGTTTAAGGGAACGCATTAAATTCTCTGCAGTAATTTGCTTCTGTGTATCTTCATATAAGGTACTCATTTGAGAAAAAAAATCAGTTAAAGATCCTAGAACTGGATCATCATTTTCGAAAAACATATCTGCCCAACTGCGGGGTTCACCTCTCAAAAAGGAAATGACTGTCATAACTTTAATTCTTTCATTAAAGTATGTCTTTAGCCTCATCTGAAAAAGTAAATAACAAGAGTTCCTGAATTGTCTGTACATGGAGCGATCTCCGGAAAACTTCTCTGGCATAGAGACCTAAGGCTCAGGGGTATTATCCTTGATGATATTACGAAAAGTCTCGTTTTGTAATCGTACATCCCTTAAGCCCTGTGTTAATTGATCTACCCATTGGCTTAAATTATAGACAATTGTGGGCAAGTCTGCTGGATCCATTCTTATAATTTGGGCCAATAGTTATGTAAGGTAGCTGCAATTTGAAAGTTGCTGTGAGCTTTATTCTGAAGTGAGCTGTAAGTTTTGTTGGATCACAACTGCAGAATTAACCTTGCAGGAAGAATGAGAGAAAAAAATATATAGTATATATCTCCTGATTAGTTGGTTACAGGAGAGAGTGTATACACAGTTGATTAGTTTAAGTGTCCTTTTTATAGGAGAGAGTATATGCAGGCAACACAATTAATAACGTTATTTAGCAGATGTATATTTGAGCTGTAGTAATAAGCCTCCTTTACATACCTTTATCCGGACAGCTGTACTTGTGCAGGAATAACTTATTTGTGCTGTACCTTGAGCTGCATTGATGTTTGAGACGGAGTGCACAGCGGAGCGTTCGTGACGTCACAACTAGGGTGTGTGAGACTCAGCCAATGGTGACCGTGGAATTGCTGACAGGCTTGGCAGAGGGGAGAGCACGCAATGCTCTCTAACGTATAGCTACTCAAACTTAGAACTATTGGCAATTAGCCATAAGCATGATGGGAATTTAAAGACTTCCCTTAAAGAGACAGGAACATTCAGATAAAACACATGACACACAATAGCTGACAATTCGTATCCGTTTTATGACTACGGAGACATGTGTATAACCACTTTGTAGCTTTATCTAATATCTATTTTTGGTAGGACTGAGGACAAATATAGTGTTAAGCTGTACATTTTGCAACGCTACTAACCTTGCATCCACTATTTAAGCATATTAACCGGTAATCCACTATAGAGCACAACGTGTGACTAAACATTTGGGTTGTTACTTATACAGAACAAAGGCAACTATTAGTGGATAACTAAGTTGATATATGTATATTGAATAACTATAAGGTTATCTTTATATGATTAGTAAATAATGCTATGACTGTTATGCTCCAATAAGATCTTTAGTTATTTGATCTTACAGTAATAATTAATGGTACATTTAGACCGTCCATACTGCAGTGCAAAATTATACACTACAGCACTGACTAAGACGCTACTGAGCTGTTATAGTATCCTCATACAGTAACAAGGATTGCTTACTTCTAACGTGCACATTAATTCAATAACAATATCCATAGTTACTGGGAAACAACGGAAGTAGTAATTTTTTACTGTGGTACCACCATTACATTGTGTATAGGTCATTATTGTTTAGTTACAACGATCATATTCCAACTTTATGATCTTATTAGATAAACAACAATCGAAGCACTAACAATTAGAGGAATTCAGATATTGCAATTCCTTTACAGCTTCACTTTTGCCTCAGCGTATTAAGAGGCAGCAAACAAATCACCTGGCTATCTAATTTTTATATAATATTTAATCGTAGCATCTAGCTCGAAACTACACTACTTAATGGCAATATTACTGATATAAACATTTATACTGTTGGATAACACACTATTCAGCGATACTATTTGTGATATAATCACAATAATTGTTGCCATATACATATTACTTTGTGGACGTTACAGGGACAACCCCTATTATATGTAATTATAGGAGTATAATTTACAACAATAAAGCTATTGGATATTCAAAATTATCAAGCAACAACTATGATAATTGCTTAGGAGAATATCTCCCAATGTCTCAAAACAGGGTTCTCAAGGTATTTTACTTATAATCCTTGTTGGAAAGAATAACAGAAAGGTGACTTACACTAATTATTAATAGGTACCGAATACACGAAAAAAATTGGTCTTATTGTGTGCACCAAACACTGTTCTGTTTAATTAATTTGAGACTTTTTTTATATACAAAGATATATTACACCCGATACTCTGGGTGAATTCACAAAGATATATCTGACTTCTGTACATTATAATTTAGCTTCGCCTGTTATTATTGCAGACGAATTGACCCAGCTACAAACTACTAGTTCTCTAGGGTATTTAAGTGTGCCCAATTTTTAATATTACTTATTAAAGTTTAACGTTTTAAAGTGTCATTTTTTTCTTACGCACATACCACACTCTACGTATAAATATTTTTGTGGGTTTGAGTGCTATTATTGTGTACACTTTTTCTGCAACTTTCTTTGGTTGTATATGTAAATATGTGATTTTGTACACAGCACCTAAGGGCAATAACGACTGTTAATAAGGCCAACCATACATTATTATTAGCCCAACCCTAAATACCAATAGTAGTGCCATCACATTCTTTTTCTCAAAGTTTTCATATAGTTAGTCAACAGGCTTCTTCTAGTTGGGGAGTTTAAGCCTTTTGCATTGAGAGTGGCAAATGTTAGGATCTCACAGGGCTCAACCATTTTGTACAAAAAGGTTTTGACGGAAAGGTATACGGGCATGAATTAGGTACGATAGGATTTGGTGGACTTAGGGGTGGAGGGAATAGTGAGGAAAATTAGTACTTACCCCACCTGGAACCAACATGAAGATCGGAAGTCTCCCCACAGACTGAAGTCCTGTCAGTGGGTAGGTAGGCGTAGAGAGACGGGCCTATAGATAAGATGAATAGGTAAACCAAAAATTCAGGTTATCAAGACCAGTGTAACATGTACATATATTAAAAAAGTGAACAGGCGTTTCAGATTCTGGGATTTAGGTTTTAGAGTAGATATTTAAATGTCAGGTTTCAAAAAGAAAACATCTGCATCTGAAAGGAGGTGGTCTAATCTACACTTGAAGTGGAGAGAGTCCTCCTCGGTCCCCGTAAAAAGGGGATAATACTATCTGTATCTATGTGAGGGGGGGTGCTTATGTTACTGAATATGTAACAATGATGGTGGACTGGCCCTGTAAAAGGGGGGGGGGGAATGAACATGTAAAAACCTTTACACCAAGTGTGAAAACATAGTATAACTTAACTTAAATTTAAAGCAGGTTGACCAATTTAACACATAACCCTATGGAATAAATACTGTGTACCAGGGGAGAGTATATCATCTGAGCTGTTAAGCAAATTTAAAATAAAAAAACCCTTAGGGTGCAAAGGGAGGGTGCAAGAGTAAAGCTGACTCTGTAACATTAATGCTATTCACAGATTTAAACTGATAAGGGTTGTTAACTAGAACAGCTCATGCGGGCTCGTAAATACTTGTAGATAGAGGTGGCATAATAGCTCAAAAGGCATTGGTAAGAAGACAATTACAGAGCTAAGCTAATTAGGATGAACATGCATAGGTTAGGTTTAGATTAAACATGTCTAGGAGTGTTACTTGTCCCTACATCTTACCCAGTGATAGGGGGAGGGTAGGAGGACCGAACTATTTAAGAAGGGCCTGGATAGGAATAATTTAAAATGAGCATGACATAGTTACATAGGGAATCAATTTATCACTATCTAAAGAGGAGTTAATAAAAGGTGTCTGGTGGTGTGGCATGTGATAAGATACGTGCGCGCTGCTGATGTTGCTGGTAGCGCATCATCAGGAAGTGTTCCTGTATTTCTCTAGTCCAGTTTGAACTTTTGCAGATTGCGTGTGAACTAAATATGTGTAGGGGCTGTGTGCAGGAGAAGTATCCTGAGCGGGGTAACACCTGCTTAGAGACTGGATCATTTTTGCTAAACTACTTAAGCTGTGCTCAGTGCAATAAACGAGATTTTGTGCTCATTGGCAACAAAGCAACAGAAGAAGAAGATGGCGAAGAAATCATCACTTATGACCATATGTGTAAAAACTGCCACCATGTTATCGCAAAGCACGAGTATACTTTCAGTGTTGTAGATGACTATCAGGAGTACACCATGCTCTGTATGTTGTGTGGAAGAGCAGAGGATTCAATCAGTGTTCTTCCAGATGACCCAAGACAGATGGCTCCCCTGTTCTAAAGAAGCTGTATTTTACAAATTATTTTTACCTCACGCATAAAGCTAGACCACATCTCACACCTGTTTGATATTGATTTGCAGATTATATGACTTGAGGATTTATAATGTACCGCTGGTCATATCAATGTCAAAACTTTTTCCTGATTAGTCATATTTTTTTATTTTTAAAGCAATAATTTTTGAGATGTTAGTCTTTTTGCATTTTTGCTGTGTTAAAGTTAAAATTGAAGAAAGGTCACAATGGAGTACTATTGCACAATTCTGTATGTTGTTCTTTAATATATATTGATGCTATTAAAATAATGTTTTAAGAAAAATTTAAGATTCTGACAACAATTTTTGAAGTGACCAGTTGTTTTTTTTGTTTTTCACAAAAATATCTCCTTAACCATAATCAATAATATAAAATGCTTCTCAGTGAACACCAACTGAATTAACTCAGTATATATTTTTTTTGTAAAATTGAATAGGTGTTTCCAAACTTTATACTACTATCACCAAAAAATGGATTAATATTTCCTTATAAATCAGTATACTGATAGACTAAAGCTGGCCACCTTTCTCACCCCGGTGCTAAATCTTTTGTACTGTAATTTTTTTCTCCCCTTGTAATGTCTTCTGAATTGTCAATTTTACATAATGAAATGAATTAAATTGTTTATAAATAGAAAAAAAATAAAAAAAAAAAAATAAAAGGTGTCTCTCCCCCAGACCCTTGAACCTAAGTGGCCGAAGTGACAGCTTACCCCTAACACTTGCTCAGTGCTCCCAATCTTAACAATGACCTTAGGGACAGTGCTATCAGATAAAGCTCCCCTGGGACTTAGGTCAACCATACATTTAACTCACATACTATCTTGATAAACATTTTTGTGAAAAGGCTATTAAAAATTTAAGCTATTAACTTCAAACATTCGTGACAGAGTAAATATCAAACAAGACCATAATTGAAATACAGTCTATATAGAAATAAAGACAATACTGTGCAAATACTTAGAACATCATGTGGTCGTCCTCTGCGGCAAGGGACACCGTTCAGGAGCAGTAGGGTGAAGCTTGGAGGAAGGAGTGTCTCTTGGATTCTGATCCAAAGAAAGAGTTAAGTCCCAATCTTTGAGGATTTGAAGTCCCTCCATAGGGGTGGTTATGGTATGGGTGGATCCGTCTCTGGACACAATTAATTTTGTAGGATAGCTCCATCTATATCAAATATTTTCTTTACGTAGTGTTTGGGTAATGGATCGAAACGTTCTCCATTTTGGAGGGTATACGTTGAAATGTCTGTGAAGATCATCACTTGCTGGAATCTCTGTTCTGTTTAATTAATTTGAGACTTTTTATATACAAAGATATATTACACCCGATACTCTGGATGAATTCACAAAGATATATCTGACTTCTGTACATTATAATTTAGCTTCGCCTGTTATTATTGCAGACGAATTGACCCAGCTACAACTACTAGTTCTCTAGGGTTTTTAAGTGTGCCCAATTTTTAATATTACTTATTAAAGTTTAACGTTTTAAAGTGTCATTTTTTTCTTACGCACATACCACACTATACGTATAAATATTTTTGTGGGTTTGAGTGCTATTATTGTGTACACTTTTTCTGCAACTTTCTTTGGTTGTATATGTAAATATGTAATTTTGTACACAGCACCTAAGGGCAATAACGACTGTTAATAAGGCTAATCATACATTATTATTAGCCCAACCCTAAATACCAATAGTAGTGCCATCACATTCTTTTTCTCAAAGTTTTCATATAGTTAGTCAACAGGCTTCTTTTAGTTGAGGAGTTTAAGCCTTTTGCATTGAGAGTGGCAAATGTTAGGATCTCACAGGGCTCAACCATTTTGTACAAAAAGGTTTTGACGGAAAGGTATACGGGCGTGAATTAGGTATGATAGGATTTGGTGGACTTAGGGGTGGAGGGAATAGTGAGGAAAATTAGTACTTACCCCACCTGGAACCAACGTGAAGATCGGAAGTCTTCCCACAGACTGAAGTCCTGTCAGTGGGTAGGTAGGCGTAGAGAGATGGGCTTATAGATAAGATGAATAGGTAAACCAAAAATTCAGGTTATCAAGACCAGTGTAACATGTACATATATTCAAAAAGTGAACAGGCGTTTCAGATTCTGGGATTTAAGTTTTAGAGTAGATATTTAAATGTCAGGTTTCAAAAAGAAAACATCTGCATCAAAAGTAAGAAATGAGGTGGTCTAATCTACACTTGAAGTGGAGAGAGTCCTCCTCGGTCCCCGTAAAAGGGGATAATACTATCTGTATCTATGTGAGGGGGGGTGCTTATGTTACTGAATATGTAACAATGATGGTGGACTGGCCCTGTAAAAGGGGGGGAGGGAAAAATGAACATGTAAAAACCTTTACACCAAGTGTGAAAACATAGTATAACTTAACTTAAATTTAAAGCAGGTTGACCAATTTAACACATAACCTGATGGAATAAATACCGTGTACCAGGGGAGAGTATATCATCTGAGCTGTTAAGCAAATTTAAAATAAAAAATAAAAAAACCCTTAGGGTGCAGAGGGAGGGTGCAAGAGTAAAGCTGACTCTGTAAGATTAATGCCATTCACAGATCTAAACTGATAAGGGTTGTTAACTAGAACAGCTCCTGCGGGCTCGTAAATACTTGTAGATAGAGGTCGCATAATAGCTCAAAAGGCATTGGTAAGAAGACAATTACAGAGCTAAGCTAATTAGGATGAGCATGCATAGGTTAGGTTTAGATTAAACATGTCTAGGAGTGTTACTTGTCCCTACATCTTACCCAGTGATAGGGGGAGGGTAGCAGGACTGAACTATTTAAGAAGGGCCTGGATAGGAATAATTTAAAATGAGCATGACATAGTGACATAGGGAATCAATTTATCACTATATAAAGAGGAGTTTATAAAAGGTGTCTCTCCCCCAGACCCTTGAACCTAAGTGGCCAAAGTGACAGCTTACCCCTAACACTTGCTCAGTGCTCCCAATCTTAACAATGACCTTAGGGACAGTGCTATCAGATAAAGCTCCCCTGGGACTTAGGTCAACCTTACATTTAACTCTGATACTATCTTGATAAACATTTTTGTGAAAAGGCTATTAAAAATGTAAGCTATTAACTTCAAACATTCGTGACAGAGTAAATATCAAACAAGACCATAATTGAAATACAGTCTATATAGAAATAAAGACAATACTTTGCAAATACTTAGAACATTATGTGGTCGTCCTCTGCGGCAAGGGACACCATTCAGGAGCAGTAGGGTGAAGCTTGGAGGAAGGAGTGTCTCTTGGATTCTGATCCAAAGAAAGAGTTAAGTCCCAATCTTTGAGGATTTGAAGTCCCTCCTTAGGGGTGGTTATGGTATGGGTGGATCGGTCTCTGGACACAATTAATTTTGTAGGATAGCTCCATCTATATCAAATATTTTCTTTACGTAATGTTTGGGTAATGGATCGAAATGTTTTCCTGTTTTAGAGGGTATACGTTGAAATGTCTGTGAAGATCATCACTTGCTGGAATCTCTGCGGAAGTGTAGGTTTGCTGGTCATTTCACTAAGTATTTTCTCCTTATGTGTGGAGAAATGTATCCTTGCAAGGACATCTCTCGGTTTGTCCTGAGAGACATTTTGCGGTCTTGGGACCCTGTGGACTTTGTCAAAAATAAGATCAGGAGGGTCAAGTGAGTATATCATCTGAGCTGTTAAGCAAATTTAAAATAAAAAATAAAAAAACCCTTAGGGTGCAGAGGGAGGGTGCAAGAGTAAAGCTGACTCTGTAAGATTAATGCCATTCACAGATCTAAACTGATAAGGGTTGTTAACTAGAACAGCTCCTGCGGGCTCGTAAATACTTGTAGATAGAGGTCGCATAATAGCTCAAAAGGCATTGGTAAGAAGACAATTACAGAGCTAAGCTAATTAGGATGAGCATGCATAGGTTAGGTTTAGATTAAACATGTCTAGGAGTGTTACTTGTCCCTACATCTTACCCAGTGATAGGGGGAGGGTAGCAGGACTGAACTATTTAAGAAGGGCCTGGATAGGAATAATTTAAAATGAGCATGACATAGTGACATAGGGAATCAATTTATCACTATATAAAGAGGAGTTTATAAAAGGTGTCTCTCCCCCAGACCCTTGAACCTAAGTGGCCAAAGTGACAGCTTACCCCTAACACTTGCTCAGTGCTCCCAATCTTAACAATGACCTTAGGGACAGTGCTATCAGATAAAGCTCCCCTGGGACTTAGGTCAACCTTACATTTAACTCTGATACTATCTTGATAAACATTTTTGTGAAAAAGCTATTAAAAATTTAAGCTATTAACTTCAAACATTTGTGACAGAGTAAATATCAAACAAGACCATAATTGAAATACAGTCTATATAGAAATAAAGACAATACTGTGCAAATACTTAGAACATTATGTGGTCGTCCTCTGCGGCAAGGGACACCATTCAGGAGCAGTAGGGTGAAGCTTGGAGGAAGGAGTGTCTCTTGGATTCTGATCCAAAGAAAGAGTTAAGTCCCAATCTTTGAGGATTTGAAGTCCCTCCTTAGGGGTGGTTATGGTATGGGTGGATCCGTCTCTGGACACAATTAATTTTGTAGGATAGCTCCATCTATATCAAATATTTTCTTTACGTAGTGTTTGGGTAATGGATCGAAATGTTCTCCTGTTTTGGAGGGTATACGTTGAAATGTCTGTGAAGATCATCACTTGCTGGAATCTCTGCGGAAGTGTAGGTTTGCTGGTCATTTCACTAAGTATTTTCTCCTTATGTGTGGAGAAATGTATCCTTGCAAGGACATCTCTCGGTTTGTCCTGAGAGACATTTTGCGGTCTTGGGACCCTGTGGACTTTGTCAAAAATAAGATCAGGAGGGTCAAGTGAAGGGAGGAGATGTTGGCAGAGTTCTAGGATGTATTTCTCTAGATCTGCTGATCCAATGTCCTCTGGCACTCCTCTGAATCTTAGGTTGTTTCTTCGAGATCTGTCTTCCATATCTGCTAATTTCAGCTCCAGATCTGAGATTTGTGTGGAAAGGTTTTGAGAATATGACAGGAGATTTGCATGATCCACAGCTAAATTTGTGCTTTCACTCTAGGGTCTCAGTACGCTCCCCCAAAGCAGCGATATCTCTATGAAGTTCAGCTGCCGAGCCTTTTATCTCTTTTGTTAACGTTTCTTGCAATATATTCATGCAATGTGTAAGAATATCAGCTATATTGGAGACAGAATTGTCAGTTGAGGGGTGTTGAGAATCCATACTACTCTTTGAACAGCTCATGTCCAGTGTGGAGTGGGTGTCTCTAGAATGCAGAGTTTTTGAAGAAGGGTGGCCCTTGAAATGATCTACCACTGTTTTCTTTAGATGAGAGGTTGACTTAGACTTTCTCTTAACAGTCTGAGACATAGTATATGAACAATATAATAAAGTTCAGGAAGAGCCAAAGAGGATGTAGGTATATACACAATAACACCTTGTCACATGTTAGATGGTAGGTGTAAATATAATGACTACATGTCCCCCCCCCCCCACCCCCCCGGGTGCCAGTTAGGATTTATGCCAGCATCTTTAGGGAGGAAACACTAAAACCAGGTCACACTAATAGGCTTTGCGCTTAAAAGTTTGTAAATATGTTGTGTCTTCTGTATTGCGTGGGGGACAAGAACCCAGTAGTGAAGGGGTCTTCAACAGGTATACTCTCTTACAGGTCAGGAGGAACTGTTTGTTTGATTAGTGCCTGGGGGTCATTGAGGTAGAAAGCGAACTTTACTGAAAGGGAACTTTACTGAGCCCCCATAGTATCCCAAAATATGATTGGATTAGCCTATATCAGATGAATAATAGGGATGTGTGTGTCAGAAGTAGCCCTTGAAAGACCTATTAGTGGATTAGGTAACTTTATCCCTACTCAAGAGCAGGGGTCTCTTATGAAATAAAGTCCTTATAGTGACCCACCTAGCCGATATAGAACAGACTGGGATCAAGGGAGAAGCCCCCACCAGATGTCCAACCACCTTTCTCCTACCTCTGGATATGCAGGCCCTGCGGCAAGAAGCTGTGGCTATGGGTTAGTGACCATTAAGTGGGCTGGGCCTACTCTCCGGCCAGAGAGAGGGAATGGCGGAATTTCACGGCACTTGACTATAGGCCCTAGTTTCTGATGTCACTCACCTGCTCATCGTGTTTCTTTGTGTGACATCTTTCAGCGGGGCAGCAGGGCTGATCACTCTGCCCTTACCAGGAATCTGGCTATTCGGCTGAGCGCTCTTTAGGATTGCCGGTCAGCAGCGTGTGTTCTCCGGTAGGTGCGCTTGCTGGTAGCGATGCTGCGGCTGCAACCTCTACTGCTCCAGAGCAGAGCCCCGACCCTCCGAAGCCTTACTCAAAGTAAGGTGAAATTATCCTCAAGACGTGGAGGACCTTAGGCAGCAAAGGCCGCAGTTGCACAGGTCAAAAGTGGAACACTACTTTGAGTGCTGGATGACCCGCTGTACCCCAAAAAACCCTAAATAGGGATATCACTGAGTGACCTACAGTAGCAAATAGGGTTCACAGTTAGGGATCCCCTAAATCTAGGCTCAGGATAGGGTTATTAAGAATTAGATGCCTGAAGCTCCTCAAAACTGAGTCTGTCTTCTACGGCAGTTGACTCCGCCCCCTCCCTCCTCCCTTTTTTTTATTAAACTTATCCCATTCTAAACTAAAATAAACAAAACAAACTAACAAATATTGAACAACTTATATAATATCTTACCCGAAATGCCTCCACCAACCGCAGATAAGCCCCCAAGAGAGCAGGACTCGGGAAGAAACATTATCAATGCAAAACTAGTTTATGTTACTTGTTCTGAGAAGCACCAGTTGTCGCTAAGGTTTACAGTTGATATATATAAACTATTTCTAAATGGGTAAAGGATTCTGTCTTTAGCATTTAAAGGTAAGTGTAGTAGATAGACTTCCCATTTATAAAGAAACCCTTTTACTCTTTTCTCAGGGTCCCCCCTTGCATCTGCCTGTTCTATAAGCATTGGGGTATTTTGTAAGCAACTGTTGAAAGGGGGGGTTTAGTTGCCCAGCCAAATAAGATCAATTGTCTTGTGAGCAACAGAACCACAGTTACAAAGGTGTTATATTTTGACATTTTATCTCTTGATAGAAGAAATATTACTTGTTGGGCTGAGACATACTTGTTCTTTAGTCAATTTCGTTAACCAGTATGCTATTTCATTCCAAAAACAGTTTAATTTGGAACGGACCCATAACAAATGAATCCAGTCTGGGGAATCATAGCTATATTTAAATGGATACTGAACACAATTTTTTTCTTTTGTGATTCAGATAGAGCATGCAATTTTAAGCAACTTTCTAATTTACTGCTATTATCAATTTGTCTTTGTTCTCTTGGTACCTTTATTAGAAAAAGCAGGAATGTAAGCTTACGAGCCGGCCCATCTTTGGATCAGCACCTGGGTAGTAGCCACCAATCAGCAAACGCTATCCAGGGTGCTGAACAAAATATGGGCCGGCTTCTATGCTACGTGTCTTTTGCTCCAGGTACCCACTTAGATTGAAGTCTAGGCGTAATATAGGCTTGTTGCAAGATCTTTACGTGAGATTTCCTAAGGTCTGCAGACAGAGTTCATTTTTTTACTTTTTCAAAGCTATTGGTGAGCAGTTCCCCGTTTATATCTAAGGATCTACAAGCAGACCATTTCAGTAGGGTTTTTTGTATAAAGTGGATGTCAAAATGTTTAAGAATAAGTTTGTATGTATTTGCGATTCTACGGGAGCCCTGTCTCGCTAATGTGCCTATGTTATCACTGTTCGTAGCATCTCTTGCGAGCAGGTCATCTGCTAACAGCTTTGTAATGTAATGTCTGCATTGAAAATATGCAAACCTATGTGTGTTTGGGAGATCATATAGCTTTTGCAATTCATCATGAAAAGGAAGGATTTCTAGGGTAATGTGCAATTTTAATACACATTTAAACCTTAAAGTAGTTATGCATATTTTACATAGAAGAAAATGTTCTTTTGATTTTTAAATAGATATTTCAATATGTATACGATGTATTTTTTAAAAATATATATCTATACCTATATGAATATATACAGATATATATATATATATATATATATATATATATATATATATATATATTATATATATATATATATATATATATATATATATATATATATACAGTATATATAATATATATATACATATATATATATATATATATAACATTGGAATGTAAAATATTACATACAGGACAAGAACTGTAAAACATATTTAAAAATATTAAAATTGCTAAAAAATGATTTTTCATTTTTAAATTTATTTTGTGGTATTTTAATGTATTCAAGTGGAAATGGCTCGAAAGTGTGTATATAGATATGTGTATATATGTATATACCTGTGGATATATGTGTATATATGCATGTTTATACATATATACACCTATAAATACAGAAATACACATGTATTGTATATTGTCATATACCATATACCTTTTAACCCTAAAATGATTGATATTTTTATCAGAACGTGTATATATGAGTGTATTTTACATTATTTTAATGTATTTATGTTGTGCTTGGTGCAACTTTTAAACCCTTACACTTTTTTAAACTAGGGGGTCAATTTATTAAAGGCCGGATAAACATTATTCGCTGTAGCGAATTATGTCCGCCTAGCATCGCTAAATGCCAACGGCATCGCTAAAGGCCGACGGCATTTTACATTGCACAAGCATTTCACAAGAAATTATTGTCCAATGCTGTCCCTTGCACATTCGTGGCCATTGTTGTCTTGGTAGCCATAGGCTCATTTGAGCTCAGAAGCATTGACGTGTCTTTAGCACTATGTGTCTGCCACGTTTGCAACAATGTTTGTTGTTGTAAACACTGAAAACCAAGAGAACAAACCTAATTTGAAAATAAAGTAAACTCTAAACCAGTGGTTCTCAGCTCCAGCGACCTCAAGGCCCGGTACATTTTAGTTGGATGTGTCCGGGGCCCGGTAGTCATTGGGAGTAGTAATATATATATATATATATATATATATATATATATATATATATATATATATATATATATATATAATCATATATATATATGTATATAAAATATTACAGTTGACATATCAGTAGGAGGCTGGTAATCCAGAAGGTAAGGTAATTAAAAAAACCTGGACTTTTGGGGAGGCCTGAGGACAGGTTAAAAACCAGTGCCTTGTCTGTTCCTTGTCCTGTGCTGTTTTCCCACGAAAAAGCTGTTACGTACACATATTGTGCATGCACATTGGCACTCTGATAGGCCCACAGCACCATACATATGGAATTCTGGGTGGTGATCAGTTCACAGCAAAGGGGCAGCAAACATGTTTGTTGAATCATGGCCCACCAGCAGAACCACCAAGGCCCGGTACTGGGCCACGGCCCGGCTGTTGAGAAACCCTGCTCTAAACCATGCAAATTTAATGTTGACTTTACTGTACTTTGTAAGTATAGTAACATTTACTTGATCCTGCAACATTCTACACAAAATTGGGTTAGCTTGAGCACATTCTCATTTACATCTGTCCTTAAAGGGATAGTAAAGGCAAATAATAACTTTAAATCATTAGTATAATCTGTAATCTACAATACTGCAAATATCTTGAGCTGTCATTTCTTTTTGGTTTCGCTGATATCTGTATTTTCCAAACCCACTGTGAGTAGGCTGACCATATTGCCATTGCCTGTATTAAAAATACATATGTCAGGGCTGTTTAAAGAAATGTTTTATATATGAACCCTGACATATGTATTTTTCATAAGTGTCCCTTTTTAAAGAGGCAATATGGTCACTCTAACTGTGAGGCTAATTTGCATTAGCCAATCACGGTGGGCAACCTAGGTGCTCCTGTCACGCACAGCCCTTTGTGTGTGCACGTACCCACGCATGCGCTCTGATTACAAACGTCTAAAGAGCATGCGTATATTGGTCATACCTCAACGTGGGGATCCTTGACTACGTCACAGATCTTGCGGTCATGTGACCGCGGTGTCGGCAGAGATGGAGAGAGACTGAGCATCAGCGTAAGGAAGAAGAGAAAATATACTGTTGATTTTTGAGTGCAGAATATGCTAATTTGATAATACGTCAGAGAGGAATAAATAATTATATTTTCACATATAATAACAGCTTAGTTTTATTGAAAATGTAAGTGGAATATCTTTAATTCATTTTGATTATTTCTTTACTGTCGTTTAAAAAGTTTTTTAAATATTGACTTTTCTAATCCTTTAATTGGCCACATAAAAGGACACCATGAACGTGTAGTCAATTAAGCTTGTAAACCGGGCTAACAAAATGATGGTATTTTGCAATGTAGTATTTAAAGTGAAGGTGAAGTTAGGGTGAATCGCTCACGCGGTTTTATCCCTTAACAAAACTAGCTCAACCATCATTTTTTTGACATCTCACTAAATAACGTTTTTTTTTTACCTTCTAAATAGCCTCCGGTACAGTTCTATCCTCCGCCCGCCATTTTATATAAGTGATTAACAGGCTAATCCACCAATGGCCGTTTTCCCCCCAGGGGAATAAAGCCCCTTCTCTAAATGTCACTCGATCGTTATTCGCATGCGTTGAAGCTCCGATATCGCAGTTTGTTTCTCATGCTCGTTCATGAGTTGCGCATGCGTTGTCTGAATCCTCTAAATACAATTGGACACAAAAAACAACAGGACCTGCTTGCGTTTCACGTAAGTTTGACATATGCAACAAATCTATAATTTAACAATTGCATTTTGATTATGTACCTGAATTACTTTAGATATTGAAAATGCCAAATAAGTATACGTAATAATCTGATTATATAGTACCAAATGACACACTATATAACAAAGATAAACATGTAAATACTCATAGCAATGTAACAGTAATATATTGGCCAATCTGAACAGACAATGTGTTATATCACAATATATCACAAAATGCTGCCGATTGACACGATCGCATAGTACTCAATAAATGTATCTATTCATTCAATGAATACTATGTTTTAATAACGCAATTGCAAAGTTCAATGCATGCGCAGTTGAAGATAATATACGCATGCGCTGATTATTGGGACTCTCGTGAACGCGCTTGGGGCCGACGTAGAGAGCGGGTGGGACAGCTCGCTACGTCACAACTGCAAAACAAGGAAGTGGAGCAGGGGAGGAGTCAAAATGATTTATTTGTAAAACAAAAGATATAAAATAAAATAAAAGTTAGAGACTACATTGATGGAATATGGCTAAATGCATTGCGGTAGTCGATAAATAGAAAATTGATCTTCACTTTAATTGCTGATATATTTAATGTCATTTTAAAGGAAAATGCAGATTATGCATGGGACAATTATTAAAGGGACACTGAACCCAATTTTTTTATTTCATGATTCAGATAGAGCATGCAATTTTAAGCAACTTTTTAATTTACTCCTATTATCAATTTTTCTTCGTTCTCTTACTATCTTTATTTGAAAAAGAAGGCATCTAAGCTTTTTTTGGGGTTCAGAACTCTGGATAGCACTTTTTTTATTGGTGGATGAATTTATCCACCAATCAGCAAGGACAACCCAGGTTGTTCACCAAAAATGGGCCAGCATCTAAATTTACATTCTTGCATTTCAAATAAAGATACCAAAGAATGAAGAAAATTTGATAATAGGAATAAATTAGAAAGTTTCTTAAAATTGCATGCTCTATCTGAATCACAAAAGAAAAAAATTGGGTTCAGTGTCCCTTTAAATTATTTAAAAGGGGGCGGAGCCTGGTGGAGCTGGAAAATGGCAGCTTAGCTAGAGAGCTCTGTGCAGGCTAATAGCTACTAAGGCAATTATTAGGTGGCGGAGAGGGGACTCAGAGTGAAAAAGGGGCCACTGACTGGTGGGAACACCTGAGCATAAATGCGGCTGGGAGGAGTGTGACATTGTGGCTCACACACCGCAAATCTGAGAGGAGTCGGGCTAGACGCCATTCACACAGGCCACGTGGAGCTACTAATGCCGCGGCTCCGACAACTGCCACAATCCTGAGGAGAAGATCGGCGGTCAACACAGACACGCTGGCGGCATAGTAGTGTGCCGAATGTGGAGAAGAGGGCAGGAACTGATGTGAGGACTAAACAAGCAGAGGTGTTAGTCGGCGCCTGCAGCTCCTAAGCAGCGGAACTCCAGGTAAACATGGAGGGCTGACAAAAACCGGCCTGCGAATTCTGAAGCTAGAGACTTACAAGTTTTTGAGACCCTAAGGCAGAATAGCACAGCGGGTTACAAAGGATGGTACTAGAGATTTTTAAATAGAGGCTTTTGACACACAATGAATCAAGACTGAAAAGCACAGGTTCTCTATTTTCTCAGGGAGGCTCACATGCTGAAATTCATAGCTGCATATTACATTTATTTTATGTATAGAGACTGGTTATAGCAATCACTAGGCCACGGGCCTTTTAGGATGGCATAGATAATTGCATACCTGGGCTAAGGATAACATCCTACTGATACATAGATGAAGACATGATTAAATAAAGGCATCAGCTAACTAAGAAAATGCTATACAGGTCACTGCAGAAGGGGATCTGAGAGATGCGTTATATTTTACATGTGCCAGCTCCTTCATCCTCTATATACCTGGCGATCTTATGAAGATTATTTAGGGGCCTATATCTCATGTGAACCATAGCTTCTCCCTTTTATATCAAATCTGACTCTCTCATCTGGGGTCATTCCTAACACTTTTTCAAGATATCCTGTAAGGAGCTGACCTCCCTGGGCAGGTTAAAAGTTAAAGGACAGTTAACGGTGGGCAGCCTGCTCCTAGTTTGAAATCTTAAACCTTGGAATACTGTGTACCTTTTGGGTAAGCAAGGAGCAGTCAAAATGGCGGTCAGGAAAAATACCAAACTGACCTCACTAAACAAGCAATCCACACCTAATCTCTTTTTTAAGCCTCAGAGGGGTGATAAATTATCTGACACACAATCACAACACTCAGAAGAGGAGGGGGAAGTGGATGAGAGACCCAAAGAAAAAAGGAGTGATTCTAGTCCAGTCACTAAAGCAGATCTAATGCATTTGGTCTCTAAGAAGGACATTAATGAAAATTTTGAAAAGCTGTTAGAAAAGATGGAGAGTCTTCAGAATTCTGTGACTAGCAGCTTGGCAGAATTGAAACAGGAAGTAGTGGATTTAGGCTCACGAGTAAATTCTTTAGAAGAAAGTGGAGATTCTATGGTAGAGGGTTTGAATGCAGTAACGGACACGGTCACTTCTCAACAAAAGGAAATTGAAGACATATATGATAAGCTGGAGGACCTAGAGAACCGCAGCCGAAGATCCAATTTAAGACTAAAGGGAGTTCCAGAGTCAGTAGGTCCTAGAGAGTTAAACACATACCTTCTCAGTCTTTTTCAAAGTATTACTGCCTCAGTAGGAGAGGATAAATTCCAGATGGAAAGGGCACATAGGGCATTGCGCCCCAAACCCAAGGGGGAAGACCCTCCCAGGGATGTTATCATAAAAATGCTTCGCTTTCAAGACAAGGAGGAAATTCTCGCTGCTGCGAGGAAAAATCCTACGTTTAAACATCAAGGGAACATTATTCAGTTTTTTCAGGATCTTTGCCTCAGGACCCTACAAAGAAGAAGTTCTCTCCGGCCTCTCACCACCTTGCTGAGGAAAAACCATGTCCCATACAGGTGGGGCTTCCCCTTTGCACTACACATAACATGGGAAAATAGATCATTCTTCATTAAAGAACCCCACGAGATTCCGGAGGCATGCCGGAGGCTGAGATTGGACCCTCCGGCTATATTGCAACAGGAGACAAATCCGGATCAAAGTCTACAAGGGGGAAAGCCACGCCAAAAGCAATGGTCCAAGATTCCGGAGAAGAAGCGGAAAACTTGAACTACCTTAAACCTGCTGAGGACTTCTACAGTCGGAAAGACTGGGTGTTTTCTGGGACATACGCTGTACAATGCAGTGGACTTATCCTTTATCATTTCCAACCCATAGATCTGCTTAATGAGGGACAGATAAGTATAACTCTGTTATGATGATTATAGATGATTATATATGTTTTGTTATCCCACTTTCAGGAGACATAGCATAGGGGTTTTGGAAACAAAAAGTAGAAGAATTAGTTTCGCGGAAAGGATGTGTTTTCTCTTTTTTTTTCATTACAGGTTGAATCCAGAGACACTTCAATACAATGATTGTTTTTGTTTGCAATGTTCATAAGATCCGAGAGTTTTACTTTTAGGAATAGGCCAGAAGAGGCCTCTAACTGTTGATATCATTGTCGCTTTTGTTGTGATTGTTGTAAATTTTTTGTTCAGCTCTGCATCCTCTTCCATGCTCGTTTACTCCATAAACATGCGATAGGGGTATTGCCACGATAAGTAAGAGATGTAAATTACTGCACTAAGGAAAAACATGTTGTGGACTTTGGACAAGAGCATCAAAGTTTACGGTTATGTGTTTTATGTTTACTGTTTTTTAACTGTTTTTTTTTCAAACCAGGTGTTTCCTAACAGGGAGGGAGGTAGGACAAAAGGGAGGGGTCGAGAGGTCTGGACGATGCTAATCTCAAAGGTAACGGGGGGGAGAAATGTATTTCAGGGCACTTACAAGCTGCTTGAGTTGAGGCACATAGCGAAGCAAGGGAGGGGTACACTGTGTTACATAAATGACCCATAAGATAAGACTCATTTCACATAATGTTAGGGGCTTGAACTCAGACACTAAGAGACGCACTGCACTCACTCATTACCTGAAAGAAAAGGCAAGTATCATATTTCTCCAAGAGACACATTTTATATCACAGACAGTTCCGAAATATTGGTCACACCAGTTCCCCCATCACTTCCACTCTACGACGGACTCAAAAAAAAGAGGGGTCTCAATTTTGTTACATAAATCCTTAGATTTTATACTTGATAGTGAAATAAAAGACAAAGAAGGCAGGTACGTGATAGTTAGAGGCACAATTCAGAATACTAGAGTTACTCTCTGTAATATATACGCACCGAACGAAACACAGAATGCCTTCTTTGGAACAATCTCACAACTTCTAACCCAATGGTCTCAAGATAGAATTATATTAGCGGGGGACTTTAATGTAGTTATGGCCCCATTTTCAGGGGGAGAATCCGTGGGATTAACAAGTAAACAGCACCGACATAACTCTATTGTCAAATCAATCAAGGAATCACTAGGGACACACAACCTTATTGACTCTTGGGAGGCGATGGGTAATTCTAAACACGAATACACTTATTTCTCACCAGCACATAATTCCTACTCAACACTGGACTACATTTATGTGAGTCAAATCCTGACCCCTAATCTAGTTTCAGCCGCTACACAGCCATGTGTGTGGTCGGATCACTCACTAGTGCTCTTAGATCTATCGGGCATATTGAATTACTTACGCCCCAGATCGTGGACATATAATCCAACACTACTTAAGAGACCTGAAATATATGAGAAGGTACAAGCAGCAATGAGGGAATATTGGCAGTTAAATGTAGGATCTACATGCAATCCACTGATGACATGGGCGGCACATAAATCGGTCCTACGGGGCCTACTAATTAAAGAAAAAACAATAGCGACGAGACACTCTGCACAGGTAGTTAGAACACTCCAGAAAGAGGTTGAAACACTTGAGATAGAACACAGACGCACCCTAGCCAAGGGGGTATATAAATCCCTCCAGTCCAAGAGACAGGAGCTATCCAAGATCTTAAATGAGTCCTCAATCCGAGCGGCATTGAGACTGTAAGCACACTATTATGTGTACGCCAATAAGCCGGATAAATATCTCGCTTATAAATTAAGGGAAAGAATTAAATCCTTTGCAATACCCTCTATTCATAGACACAATGGCACCTCCACTTCCAACCCTCATGAAATAACTGAAACCTTTGCTCAATTTTATGAAAACCTTTATGATGGGAAAAAGGTTCCCCCGGGGGATCTCGGTCGGCAGACAGAGGAGTTTCTCAGACAGGCTAACTTACCGAGCATTCGGGAGGCAGATCTGACAAAACTCAATGCAGACATTTCAGCTATGGAAATATTATCAGTAATTAAAGACCTTAAGTCAGGCAAAGCGGCTGGCCCAGATGGCCTTACAGGGGAATATTACAAATCATTTAAGAAAGAGCTGCTGCCCCACCTATTAACCTTTTGTAACGGAATATTGGCGGGAGGGGAGTTGCCTAAAGACATATTACAAGCTAAGATAGTGGTAATACCCAAGGAGGGGAAAAATCTGAAATATTGTGGTAATTATAGACCCATATCTCTAATTAACACGGATCTTAAGATCTTCACGAAGATCATGGCAAATAGACTTAAATTATTCCTACCCTCATTGATACATAAGGACCAAGTGGGGTTTATTAAAGATAGAGAAGCCCCTGACAATATTAGGAGAACTCTGACCCTGGTTGACTACCTATCACAGACCAAGACGCCATCCATACTCCTGTCACTTGACGCGGAAAAGGCGTTCGATAGGGTGGATTGGAAGTTTATGTTTAGGGTATTAGATAAAATGGGATTCAAGGGGGCCTTTATAAAAGCACTTACAACTATATATTCCAGACCAACGGCAGTAGTGGGGGCAGCAGGATATAACTCAAGGCTTATAGATATCTTAAATGGGACTCGTCAGGGGTGTCCACTCTCCCCGCTATTATTTGCCATTAGCATTGAACCATTGGCAGCTTTCATTAGGCAATCAATAGATATAAGGGGGGTGGAGATAACAGGGGAAGAATATAAACTGACACTATTTGCTGACGATGTGTTGCTGACTTTAACCAGACCATTGGTATCATTGACTAACTTGTATAGTGTTCTGGCAAAGTTCTCAGACATTTCTGGATATAAGATTAACCTCGATAAATGCGAGGCTTTGCCGATCTGCCTTCCGCCGCACACAAAAAAAACGGTTGAACTGAATTTCAATCTAACATGGGCAAAGAGCCATATTACATACTTGGGGATTAAATTAAACAGTACTTTTTCAGACTTATACAGACTAAACTATCTACCCATATATAAAACCATCAGGAGGGACCTAAACAATTGGAAAAAGGGTAGATTTTCGTGGTATGGGAGACTATCAGCTATTAAAATGAACGTTCTACCTAGATTATTGTACCTTTTTAGGGCCTTGCCGATTGGGATTCCCCGGGCGGACTTAAACACTTTACAAACTGATATATCTCGCTTTCTGAGAGCAGATGGGAAAGCTAGGATTGCTTCACAACTGCTGAAACAACATAGACAGCTGGGGGGAGTGGGGGTGCCAAACCTGGCGGAATACTATCAGGCCGCTAGGTTGTCGCAATCCATCATCCTTGAGAAAAACCTACGAGAGCTCTCTTGGCCAAAAATTGAAGCAGATATGGCGGGTTGTGAGAGCCCGTCCGATTTGCTGTGGGACCCAACATTGAAGCTGAAATCACACACCTACAGATCTCCAGTAACAATGGAGACTATACACAATTGGCATAAGGTCACCAAACAGTTGGGATTGATTACTTCACAATCCATATTCCTACCCTTGAAGTTTTTATTACCCTTGGACCTCAGAAAGGTAGTGGGGAAGTGGGAAAATAAAGGATTATATAGGGTGGCAGATTTTCTAGACAAAACCATGATTCTCACCTTTAATCAGATCAGAGACAAAATCCAACCGTACACTTTACATTGGTTTCTTTACTTACAGATAACCTCAGCTATAACTAAATATACCCTTAATAGAAGAGTCCAACCCCTGTCCTCTCTAGAACGAATATGCAGTACACAGTCCAGAGGGAAACATATGATTTCACAGATATACTTATTGCTACAAGAACGGAAAATTACCCTCAAATCTTCCCTTATGGAAAGATGGGAGAATGATATAGGGGAGACGAGAGAAAGGGGAGTTTGGGAGAAAACTTTATTTGAAACTAGTAAGGGAATGATCAGTGCAGATATGAGGGAAAATTGCTTGAAGGTAGCCTTTAGGTGGTATCTAACGCCGGAGCGGACAGCCCATATTCCCCCTCTAAGCACGGTAGCATGTTATAGAGGCTGTGGGGCGAGGGGGTCCTATAGACACATGTGGTGGGACTGCCCAAAAGTACGCCCACTATGGACAAGACTCTCGAAATTACTCTGTGACACACTAGACGAGAACATTGAGTTAACTATAAATCAAGGTCTTTTGAATGAACGGGTAAGAAGGTTAAATTCAGTGACCAACACCTTTATTAAAACTCTGTGTACATGTTTACGTGTCTGTATTGCTAGACATTGGAAGGTGGGGGCCCCAAACTGGTCAGAAGTGTTAGCTAAGATAAAAGATACTTATACAATGTCAGAACTGGTGGCATGGTCTCAAGGGACTACTGATCACTTTCAGAAAGTATGGTTTTATTGGATTCTAGGGGGGAACTCTTAAACCTACTATTACCCATGCAGAAAAAGAGTAGGGGGAGGCGACTTGAAAGGGTGGAGATAAGAGGAACAGATGGAGATTCACTTCTTCAGTTTATCTATAACCCAGAATACGACAGATACTTTTGGCATTACAATGAGAGATAATCATTAGACCTGTTAGATGCTAAAAAGTTTTAGAGGAAACACCTGGTTTGGGGGGTGGGGGGGGGAGGGGGGTATGTTCATTGATTTATAAAGTTTAGCTTGATTCATTAATTGTTAAAATAACAGATATTGAAGTTATAATTTTACGGTCTGTGTACTTTATATAATGATCATTTGTTATATGTGCAGAAAGCTATCTATACCCTTTTTTTTGAGATTAACAAGTGCTCTGTAACTCATTTCCATTTGATCTACACGACCTGTAATTTAATTGCATTGTATCCAATAAAAAGTATTTCAACTAAATTATTTAAAAGCTTCCTTTTCATATTATCATGTTGTGTATTATTAATTGCACCGAGTCCCTACAGACACGAGTAGCTCACCAGCTTCCAGTGTTGTCAGAACCACAAATCATAAGCAAAAGTCCCATCATTTGTACTCTTATTCAAATGAGAGTAGTGATATGAAGAAATAAAGATGACAGATAATTTATCTTGGAAAATAAAACAAACATAAAGCAATTTGCTATGAGATTGAGACTTGCCAACAAACTGAAAAATGCACTTTTATAGCCACAAGAAAAAGATAGTAAAATAAGGTTTAGTAAGTAAATTCTGTCTCTTGCTATTGATTAAATAAAAAAGGACACTGTGAATTCATGGAACAAAGCTATTAACGTCAAACTTTGTTAACAACATTCATTAACGTTATTTATCACCCAATATGTCTCATCATCTGGAGGTAGCATTTGGAAATTGAAGGCTAGACTTTAATTCTGGATTTTTTTTTTCTTGCATTAAGTAGAAAACAAAGCTCCCTTATGTCAAACAGTGGAAGAATTTTAAATATTTTTGAGTACAGTGTGAGCTTTAAATGCGCATCCATCAGTATTATCATAGTTATCTGCAGCTTGCGGCCAGCTACACGAAAGTACACTTTTGATTGATTTGTTCTTATTGACTCTCACTGCTTAAGGGTAATGAATTTTAAGTGTATTTATTCAAAAGTAAAATGAGATTTTTTTAAAAAATATATCATCTATAAGTGTGACTATGGATCTCGTTAGTTTGTTTTGAATAGCCAACAAAATATGTGTATGGTTTTACCCATATTTAAGCTTATGGGGCCCCAAATCAGGGACGGACAAGCGGACAAGGTTTGCTACTTGGGAACCTGTCTGACTGTGACCACAGCATGCATTTGACATTGCATATGTATTTCCCTGTGCAGCGCTGCGCATGCTCTTGCACAATTAGCCTGTCAATCACCCCAAATGAGCAAGTTCAGGGCATTTGAGCTCCGCTACCTCTGATGTGGCGGAGAGGTTAAAAAGTGGTGGTTGGATGACCCACAGCTTTTTAACTTACGGCAAGCAGGCTCGTTGTTGCACTAGAGCTTAAACCAAAATACAGCTGTAAAATGTAGCACTGTTTAAGACCTGAAGAAAATCATTACTATTAATTAGATAGCGCAGAACTATTGAAGAACGCCACTGCTTGTTCACTATCAGCTTAGTGTGCATTGGTTTCAAGCACCATCTAACATGAATTTGACTGCGTGTCCCCACAGATGTCTATTTATCACACCAGCAGATGTTAGCGTACCTTAGACTATGTAGCTTGTGAGCACAAAAATAAAAGTTGTATTGATTGCACTTGAGCAACATTAACGCACAATAATTATTTTAACATTTTGATTAACCAGGAATTATCAGACCTGAATCAAGTAACCACACAAGTAAAAAGTCTGATTCTTAATTATTTTGATGTATTTAGCAAATCTAAGAATAAGAGATATTCTATGTCTATTCCCAACATAATTCTGACAAGGTAATTCATATTTTGAATGCAATAGAAAATAAAAGAAAACAGTTGACTATATAGATGGCAAAATTCAGGGGCGTAACTACAGGGTCCTCAGGGGTCGCCACTGCTACCATCCTTTTAGGGGCCTGCACTCACTGCAGTCATCTGAGCTGTATACTTCCCTCCACCAATCAAGGGTCAGGTCACCCTCCAGCTATTACAGCTTTCCTGTGTGATTTTATCTGTGCAAACGTAGGTGAGTGAGGCCAGACAGGCAATCTATGCAATGTTTTTTTTTAACGCTCTCTCTCTTCAAGTTGCTGCTGTTTTGTAATTTGTAATCCATGGAGATGCCTGAAACGATTTGTAATGGTAGATATTGCTTACTAATGATCACACTTTCAATGGGATGTTTGTGTTTATGTGTTTGTTTGTATGTCCATCTATTTGTGTGAGTATGTGTACATGTATGTGTATATATGTGAATATGTGTATGTATGTGTGCATGTATGTGTATATATGTGTATGTATGTGTGCATGTGCTGGTGTGTATATGTGTGTGTATGTAGATATGTGTATGTGTACATGTATGTGTATATATGTGAATATGTGTATGTATGTGTGCATGTGCTGGTGTGTATATGTGTGTGTATGTAGATATGTGTATGTGTACATGTATGTGTATATATGTGAATATGTGTATGTATGTGTGCATGTGCTGGTGTGTATATGTGTGTGTATGTAGATATGTGTATGTGTGCATGTATGTGTATATATGTGAATATGGGTATGTATGTGTGTGTGACAAAACCAATCTCGCCACTGTACATTGGAGGGCCTGTTATGGAACATTCTTTGGGCTGGAGGTACATGGGCTTAAGGATACCCAGAGACTGCATGGAAATATGGAATTTTATATGCTGGACACCCCATGTACTTTCATACCTCTGTCTTATGTCTATGTCACCCTGTATCCATAAATACAGGATGGGTACAGGGTGTGAGTGCCCCTTGTGGGAGCAATTGTGACTCTATAAGCAAAGTGGGCATAAAAGACTTTATAGCTAATAAGAACTGTTCCTATATTCTGTAATAAGATGTATTCTATGTATGTTTAAGATCTGATTGTGTCTCAGGAGTCTGTCTGGGTAAACTGATTGTGTCATTGTGTGATTATGTTAACTAGACTGCCCAACATCAGATTGTCTGAGTAAACGTTCTTCCCTAGTTAATTAACTTAATATGTTAATCTGTTTTACCTGTGAATAGACAATTGTTTGATGCATTGTTCATATGTTTGCTTTACTGTTAAACCAATGCCCTTTGTAACCTGAAGCCAGGGTGTATAAATCTGTGTGCTGCCTTCAAATAAAGCATATATTCTGTTTAAACCTGAAACTGGCTGGGTTGTGAATTGCTGATTGTCTATGCAGGACATTGTTCATCTGGGGTTAACCCTTGGTACACAGTTGGTACCGTAACATTGGTGGCAGCGACGGAATGAACCTTATCGCCCAGAAGAGCAACTACACAAGCCAGTAACCTCAGGAAGAGGGGGATTATTACAATACTGACTAAGATGGAAAAGAGAAAAGTAAATTTTGCAGCTTTTAAAAACTTCCTGGAAACAGAAGGAGAGATTGATGGGTACCTTGCGGATTTTGAGAGGCAATGTGCACTACACAAGGTACCCGCAGAGGACTGGGTCACGATATTATCTGGAAAATTATCCGGCCGGGCCAGAGAGGCTTTTCGGGCCATTCCAGATGAGGAAGTCAGGGATTATAATACTGTAAAAGAGGCTCTGCTCTCCAGGTATGCGGTTACACCGGAGGCATACCGGAGACGGTTCAGAGACACTGTTAAATTAGCTGGAGATTCCTACCTTGAGTGGGCATGTAAGGTGCACCGCACAGCAGCTCACTGGATAGCGGGGTGCCAAGCCATATCTGGGGAAGAGGTGCTGCAGCTATTCCTGTTGGAACATTGCTTCGACAAATTACCCGCAGGAGTTCGAGAGTGGGTTCGGGACCGTAAACCCTCCACCCTGCAGGAAGCGGCTCGCTTGGCAGATGAGTATACGGATGCCCGCAAACTGGACATTGCTACCACTAAGCCCCCTGCTAGAGTGGAGTACAGACCCCCAGTCACCCCAGCAGCTGCCAGTTACCAAACCCCGGCGCACCGCTATACCACACGGCCTCCGGCCACGAACTACCCTCAGAGAGCCCTGTTCAATTCGCGGGGCTACTCACAACCTATTCGGTGCTTTAGATGTAAGCAACTAGGGCACAAAAGACCAGAGTGTCCCCTAAACGCAGCGAACCAAGCGCAGTCCTGGAGAAGACCCGCCGGCGGAATCCCACGTAATCCTCAGCCTGCGGCCCGCTACGTAGAGGCGCAAGAATGCTGGAGCATCCTACATGAGGCAGACGTTGTGCAAGCTGCCCACCGGAATAACCGGCAACTGGTTAAAGTGAATGGGAAGAAGGTCAGTGGTCTACGGGATACTGGTGCTACCATGACCTTGCTTCAAAAGAACTTGGTGTCTGAGAAACAGTACACTGGAGACACTGTGGCTGTGAGGGTAGCAGGGGGCGATGTGTTCAGCCTACCTGTTGCCAGGGTACATTTGGATTGGGGAGTGGGCGCTAGACCTGTGAATGTGGGGGTCAAGAAGGACTTACCTGCTGATGTTCTTCTTGGAAATGACTTGGCCCCCCTTGTTTCTGCCTACGCTCCTATGGGTCCCGCTGATGTTAACTCTGTGACTACCCGGGCCCAGATCCGTGCAGCAGAGACTGACCCCCCTGCTGCTAAGCCCCAGGACGCTGAGCTCAGTAAATCTCTATCCGCTATTGATATGTGGAGGTCCCGTTACAATGCGCTGATGAAGGAGAAGAGGAGCTCAGAGGAAAAAGCACGTTTAGAACAGGAATCTCTGCTAGACAAGCTGCACCGACAAACTGCAGAAAACACCAGCTTGAGAGTGGAACATGAAACATTAAAGACAAACTTAGTGACACTGGAGGAGAAGCTGACGCTGGCTCATAGTGAGGTGCAGCAACTCAAGGGCACCCTATGTCAGTATGAAGGGATTGTGGATACCTATAAAGAGCAGGTACAGAAAACTCGTAAAGAAGCTGATGGGATTTTGAAGGACTGTTTGGCCCTGGTCTGGGCACTGAGGAATTTGAACCCTTGTTTGTATGGACAGGAATTCTCTCTCATAACGGGAATACAGATGGATTGTCCCAGCAAACTGACATGCCTACCAGGCGCTCTGGTGGTATATGCCACAGTATATACCCTGGACAGCCGAGCATGACAAACCAGAGGGAGAGGAGTTTGATGGTCCTGTCCCCCAGCAACACGGCTGTTTAGCCAAAGGGGAGACGATTGGTCTCCCCCTCCAGCAGCACAGCTATGTATCCGAAGGGGAGACAGTCGGTCTTCCCCTCCAGCAACCAGGCTCCCACCAGGCTACTTCCATGGTAGTGCTGGCACCCGGGCAGAGTACAGCTGGTCTCTGCCCACCTCGCAACCCACCAATTCAGCGTACCAGTCCCCCACACAGCTGTGGTGAGGCACCTGGACATGGACAAGTTTTCCCCGTACTCAGGTGTAGTAACCATTTATTGTGGGTGGGCTGTACTACTAATTGTGTTTTATGGGTGGGTTGCTGGACTAACCAGGGCACTGACCGGCAGGAGGTCAGATACCCTGTTAGTCTGTTTGGAAAAGGGGAGAGATGTGACAAAACCAATCTCGCCACTGTACATTGGAGGGCCTGTTATGGAACATTCTTTGGGCTGGAGGTACATGGGCTTAAGGATACCCAGAGACTGCATGGAAATATGGAATTTTATATGCTGGACACCCCATGTACTTTCATACCTCTGTCTTATGTCTATGTCACCCTGTATCCATAAATACAGGATGGGTACAGGGTGTGAGTGCCCCTTGTGGGAGCAATTGTGACTCTATAAGCAAAGTGGGCATAAAAGACTTTATAGCTAATAAGAACTGTTCCTATATTCTGTAATAAGATGTATTCTATGTATGTTTAAGATCTGATTGTGTCTCAGGAGTCTGTCTGGGTAAACTGATTGTGTCATTGTGTGATTATGTTAACTAGACTGCCCAACATCAGATTGTCTGAGTAAACGTTCTTCCCTAGTTAATTAACTTAATATGTTAATCTGTTTTACCTGTGAATAGACAATTGTTTGATGCATTGTTCATATGTTTGCTTTACTGTTAAACCAATGCCCTTTGTAACCTGAAGCCAGGGTGTATAAATCTGTGTGCTGCCTTCAAATAAAGCATATATTCTGTTTAAACCTGAAACTGGCTGGGTTGTGAATTGCTGATTGTCTATGCAGGACATTGTTCATCTGGGGTTAACCCTTGGTACACAGTTGGTACCGTAACAGTGTGCATGTGCTGGTGTGTATATGTGTGTGTATGTAGATATGTGTATGTGTGCATGTATGTGTATATATGTGAATATGTATATGTGTGTGTGCATGTGCTGGTGTGTATATGTGTGTGTATGTAGATATGTGTATGTGTGCATGCCTTGCTAGTGTTTTATATGTGTGTGTGCATGTGTTTGTGTGTGTATAGTTTTATATATAAATATACAGGGCTTTTTGTGGGGGTACTCACCGGTATTGAGTAACACCGCCTCTGCCGTCTCATAACAGATAATATTTGCATTGTATATGTAATCATCATGTAAATACTCTAGTTTTCACAAGAGGGGGCTGCAAAATATATCAAGCATTGTAAATAACATTGTCCCTTTGCTTTTCTCAAAGTTACTGAGCACAATGTAGCAATCAATAATCAGTGAGTGCCGGCAACTGCATATATATATATACACACACACACACACACAGGGCTATATATATATATACACACACACACACAGGGCTATATATATATACACACACACACACAGGGCTATATATATAAACACACACACAGGGCTATATATACACACACACAGGGCTATATATACACACACACACAGGGCTATATATATATATATATATATATATATATATATATATATATATATATATATATATATATAGTATATACACACACACAGGGCTATATATATATATATATATATATATATATATATATATATATATAGTATATACACACACACACAGGGCTATATACACACACACACAGGGCTATATATATATATATATATATATATATAGTATATACACACACACACAGGGCTATATACACACACACACAGGGCTATATATACTGTATATATATACACACACACACACACACAGGGCAATACACACACACAGGGCTATATATATATATATATATATATATATATATATATATATATATATATATATATATATATATATATATTTATATATATATATATATATATATATATATATATATATATATACATACACACACAGGGCTATCTATACTATATATATATATATATATATATACACGCATACACATAGGGCTATATATACACACACACACACACAGGGCTATATATATATATACAGTATATACACACGCACACAGGGCTATATATATATATATATATATATACACACACAGTGCTATATATATATACACACAATAAAAAGGGAAGCAGCTCCACAAACACTTGCACGACGGCCAAACCAAAAATATCAAACAACGTTTCAGACACAGTCCTTAGTAATGTATGGCTACACTTAAACAGAGCATGCCTTAAATATTAAACAAGCCCCACCCACACCACACCTGATGTACACAAGTTAACCCCTTATGCCAATTTACCAAGTTCTATATTACACAGGTTACACAAATAGGGAGAACAAATTCAAAGTCTATCCTAAAGAACATAGGAATTTATTTATGCATAGATAGGAAAAACAGACAAAATAACCATTTAACACACAAAATGAGAAATTTAAAGACATATTGACAGGTCAAATTCCTTATTCATTCCCTTTGAGAACATGGTATCCAATTTATTAATCCAAAAGACCTCTCTAGTTTTTAGGATCCTAACCCTGTCACCCCCCTCCTAGGAATTTTAATATGTTCCAGGACCTGAAACCTAAGTTGATTAAGATTATGGCCCGCAGATAAAAAAATGATTGGCCACAGGTGCATCAACCTTCTTTGTTCTAATGTTACTTTTGTGTTGGTTGATACGTTCGCGGACACTACGGGTGGTCACGCCAACGTACCCCAAACCCCATGGGCACTTAATTAAGTAAACCACAAACTCTGTATTACAGGTATAAAAACCTTTAATTTCACATTTATGTCCAGTTCGTGGATGACTAAAAACAGGGCCTTTAATAATGCTGTTACAATTGGAGCATCCCAAGCATGGGAAATTGCCCAAATTCTTTTTACCTATATAGCTCTGAACCAGAGTTTTTGTAAGAAGGGCCAATATCTGCAGATACTAATAAATCTTTTAAATTCCCACCCCTTTTATAAGCAGGCATGAAAGGTTTACAGAATTCCTTAACACCAGAGTCACAGGTGCTGTTGTAATAGGAGATATGTGGTAAAACAATGGTCTCTCTCCAATGGGATTTGAACAGGTGTGAGTACTTATAGCAGTCCTGTGTGTACGTTAGTTTATGTCAATATACCCCCTGAGGAAGTCTGCCTGTGAGCAGAGGAAACGCGCAGGGTGACTAGTACCTACTAAAAAGCAAAAGGACTGCTGATCTAAGTGTAAAGGTTGTTACCTACCTGACGTGACAAAAAGTGAGACTCCTGGTGCTGCTGGTCGGCGTCCGAGCCGATCTCGCTAGTATTTGCTACAGGCTGAGTTCAACAAGCCAGAGGGCTTAAACGTTCATATATTTCTGACATTTTGTAAGTGTGCAATTTGTATGTTTTGTTGATCCGATTAATAAACGCTGCTGTGATTCGCGGATGCGCTGTTTTCTTCTCTTCATTCTTTGTACAGCTCACCACCACGGGATATTCACAGCTGGAGTCCCGTGAATAATCAGCTGCTCCGTAAAGGATCTTTCAGCGTACTTTACCATATCAAGCAAACATCAAAGCCAGTATTGGACTCACCGGGAGTGTACAGCCACTAACAAGACATTGTATCAATTTGGTTAAGCTAAGTGCATATAACATACTGCATAATAAGACTGTCTATCTATGTACCCTTCCCACAAGTCCGGGACACTGTAACATATTTTTTGATTTAGAAGGACCACATATGAGTGTGGGTTGGATCTAACGAACAAATTATTGATGTGGTGATATACTTTTATGATATTTCTTATGGTATTTTTATGAAATTTTTATTACAGTCTACATTTATTTTACTAGTACACTGTTTTTAAACAGTGGATATTTGTTTTTATTATAAGAGTTACTTCAGCGTGGGTCTATCTGACTAACTGTAGCGCTGAACATTATTGTTCACTTTTTTACCAGAGTCACAGGTCCTCAAAACATGCCAATGACGGCGTAACACCTTCTGAATTTGTATACTAGCAGGGCAGTATTGACTAATAAAGACTAATCTGTTAGATTTCTTTCACAAGATCTTTTCCCTTTAAAAGAGACTGTCTAGAAGTTCTAAGAGTATTGTCAATCTCAGCCTCCAGATCATTAGGGTAACCCCGAGCTCTAAAGCGATCACCCATCTCCCTTAATCTTTTCTCAATCAAATTTTCCTCAGACACAATACGTCTCACCCTAAGAAATTGACTTTTTGGCAAATAAAATTTTTTATAAGAGAAGGGGGGTGGGCACTAGTGTAGTGTAGAAGAGTTTTGCAATCAGTCTCTTTCTTGTATAGATCAACAGAAAAGCCCTGTACATTCCTTGATACCTTAGTATCTAAAAAAGTCACACTCTCTTCACTAAACACGAGTTTAAATGTAATATTGCAAGTGGCAGAATTCAAATCACAAACACATTTTTCCAGGGTCCCAATGTTGCCCAACCACACACCAAAAATATCGTCTATGTATCACCACCAGGTGGCGCCATACTGTAAAAATAATGGATGGCCAATGACAAAATATTCTTTGAAGATATTCATATAGATATTGGCGTATGTGGGGGCAACATTGGAACCCATGGAAGGCCGCTGAAGCTGTAGATAATAATTATCCTCAAATAAAAAATAATTACATCGTAGTACAATGTTCAACAACTGAATAATACATTCTTGCTGTACCAGTGTGAACCCAGCATTCTGACTCATCACCTTAGCCACAGCTCCAATCCCTGCTTCATGAGATATTGAAGTATATAACAAAGCCAAATCAAGACTGAACAAAATACCCTTATTGCCATCAATAGACAGATTTTGAAGTTTAACCAAAAAATCTCCTGTGAGCTTGAATGTACAAATGGTCTTAACACTTTATCCAAGTAAATGGAAATCTTAGATAAAATAGAGCCCTTTCCTTCTACAATATGGCGGGGCATCAAGGCATTTATGGACCTTAGGGAGGGTATATAGAATGGGAGTAATATCCTCAGATTCTAAAATAAACTTAGCTGTATCCTTATCTATAATCCCATTTTTAATACAAACATCAATTTCTTTCCTAATATTAAAAATTAGGTTGCCCAACAGTTTTTTATATACCTTTACATCAGACAATTGTGTATTGATTTCATCCACATAATACTCCTTGTCTAATAGCACAATAGCGCCACCCTTATCTACCCCTTCAATGATGAGCTGTTTGTTGTTTTTTAAATTGTTTAAAGCTGAACTGTGTGATTTAGATAAACCTTGCCACCTAGGCCTCTTAGTATGGTTATTGCACAGTTCTGCTATATCTTTTTCCACCAATCGGATAAAGCTTAGGGCCCCTGTAATAACCTGTGTAGGAATAAAATAACTCTTATTGAATAAACCAAGTGATTTTAATTGCAATCGTTTCATTTCAGTGTTATCCCCCTTAGGGGTTTCAGTAGAATAACATGGTACATTAGCAAAAATACTTTTTAACTTAATAGTTCTAAAGAATCGATGCAGGTCTTTTCTCATTTCTAAAGAGTCATATCCATGTAGTGGACAATATGAAAGTCCCTTATTAAGAACTTCAAGTTCATTTTGCGTAAGTTGTACCTTAGAAATATTAATCACTGCCTGCTGCTGCTGGACGTCACCCGCCAATCTCCCTTCACTGGCATTCGCCCCCACATACGCCAATATCTATATGAATATCTTCCAATAATATTTTGTCTATGGCCATCCATTATCTCTACAGTATGGCGCCACCTGGTGGCGATATATAGACAATATTTTTGGTGTGTGGTTGGGCAACATTGGGACCCTGGAAAAATTTGTTTGTGATTTGAATTCTGCCACTTGCAATATTAAATTTAAATTGGTGTTTAGTGAAGAGAGTGTGGCCTTTTTAGAAACTAAGGTATCAAGGAATGTACAGGGCTTTTCTGTTCTATACAAGAAAGAGACATTGCAAAACTCTTCTACACAACACTAGTGCCCACCCCCTTCTCTTAATTGAGGTTGAGATTGACAATACTCTTAGAACAGTCTCTTTTAAAGGGAAAAGATCTTGTGAAAAAGAAATCTGACAGATAAGTCTTTATTAGTCAATACTCCCTCCCCTCTTAGTATACAAATTCAGAAGGTGTTTTACGCCGTCATTGGCAAGTTTTGAGGACCTGTGACTCTGGTGTTAAGGAATTCTGTAAACCTTTCATGCCTACCTATAAAAGGGGTAGGAATTTAAAAGATTCATTAGTATGTGCAGATATTGGCCCTTCTAAAAAAAACTGGTTCAGAGCTATATAGATAAAAAGAATTTGGGCAATTTCCAATGCTTGGGATGCTCCAATTGTAACAGCATTATTAAAGGCCCTGTTTTTAATCATCCATGAACTGGACATAATTTTGAAATTAAAGGTTTTTATACCTGTAATACAGAGTTTGTGGTTTACTTAATTAAGTGTCCATGTGGTTTGGGGTACGTTGGCGAGACCACCCATAGTGTCTGCGAACGTATCAACCAACACAAAAGTAACATTAGAACAAAGAAAGTTTATGCACCTGTGGCCAATCATTTTTTATCTATGGGCCATAATCTTAATCAACTTAGGTTTCAGGTCCTGGAACATATTAAAATTCCTAGGAGGGGGGTGACAGGGTTAGGATCCTAAAAACTAGAGAGGTACGTTGGCGAGACCACCCGTAGTGTCCGCGAACATATCAACCAACACAAAAGTAACATTAGAACAAAGAAGGTTTATGCACCTGTGGCCAATCATTTTTTATCTATGGGCCATAATCTTAATCAACTTAGGTTTCAGGTCCTGGAACATATTAAAATTCCTAGGAGGAGGGTGACAGGGTTAGGATCCTAAAAACTAGAGAGGTCTTTTGGATTAATAATTTGGATACCATGTTCCCAAAGGGAATGAATAAGGAATTTTACCTGTCACTATGTCTTTAAATTTCTCATTTTGTATGTTAAATGGTTATTTTGTCTGTTTTTCCTATCTATGCATAAATAAATTCCTATGTTCTTTAGGATAGACTTTGAATTTGTTCTGCCTATTTGTGTAACCTGTGTGATATAGAACTTGGTAAATAGGCATAAGGGGTTAACTTGTGTACATCAGGTGTGGTGTGGGTGGGGCTTGTTTAGTATTTAGGGCATGCTCTGTTTAAGTGTAGCCATACATTACTAAGGACTGTGTCTGAAACGTTGTTTGATATTTTTGGTGGTGGTGCTGCTTCCTTTTTGTTGTCTACTATATTGGGGTTATTTGCAGGACCCTGGTTGCGGGCACACCATTTATCATTCCTAGGTGCTGGATAATCTGGACTTTCATATATATATATATATATATATATATATATATATATATATATACACACACACAGGGATATAAATATATATATATATATATATATATATACACACAGACAGGGCTATTTATATATATATTAATATATATACACACACACAGGGCTATATATATATATATATATATATATATATATATATACACATACATACACAGGGATATAAATAAATATAATAAATAAATAAATATATATATATATATATATATATATATACACACACACACACAAGGCTATATTTATATACACACACAGGGCTATATATATATATATATATATATATATATATATATATATATATATATATATATATATATATATATATATATATATATATATATATATATATATATATATATATATATATCAAAAAACAAGAAGCACTCCAGAAGACTTTCAAATAATGTCACCTTTAATTAGTGAACGTTTTCGGGCAACAAACTGCCCGTCCTCAAACTTAAAAAGTTTGAGGACGGGCAGTTTATTGCCCGAAAACCTTCACTAATTAAAGGTGACATTATTTGAAAGTCTTCTGGAGTGCTTCTTGTTTTTTGATATATCCTATTTTTGCTAGCACCCGAAGCGGCTGACTGTTTGAATCTGGAGTGCACTTTGCTTGTACATATATATATATAAATATATACATAAAACAGGGCTATATATATATATATATATATATATATATATATATATATATATATATATATATATATATACACACAGGGCTATATATATATATACACACACACACAGGGTTATTTATATTTATATATATATATATATATATATATATACACACACACACATGGCTATATATATACTGTATATATACACACACACACAGGGCTATATATATATATATATATATACACACACAGGGCTCTATATATATATATATATATATATATATATATATACACACACACACACACAGGGCTATATATATATCTATAGTCAGCAAAAGAGAAAGAGCACTCCACAGGACTGTAGAATTTTAAACACACTTTAATGTGAACGTTTTCGGACAAATTGTCCGTTCTCAGACAAATAAGTGTAAGCAAGCAAACTTACCCTCCACCATAAATGTATCTTGCTGGACGCCGAAAACACGCTCTCCCGGGTTGGACCGCCCCCAACGTGACGTAACCGCCCCGGGCAACGCATCGGCAGTCAACTAAAACCAAAATTACAAATACAGTAACATATCCAAAATAGCTGATCTAAGTTACAATGCATAATATCGCTAACATAAAGTATTAAAGAAGCATTATACAGGCAAAAATTTTTGCAATCCATGTCCATTACATTATACTGGTTACTATGGAAACGATTTCAAACAAATTATGCATAGCGTAACCCGCTATAACTATAGACCATAAATTCCCTATTTTGGATGTTCAAAAATATAAAAATATACGCCTAGATTACACGTTTTTGTCGGTAATGGTGTGCGGTGCTAACGCACAGATTTTTCCTTATCGCTCACATAAGACAACGCTGGTATTACGGGTTATTACAAACCCGGCGTTAGCTGCAAAAAAGTGAGCGTAGAGCAGAATTTAGCTCCACATCTCACCTCAATACCAGCGTTGCCTGCGGTAACAGTAAGCTGGCAAAACGTGCTCGTGCACGATTTCCCCATAGGAATCAATGGGGTAGAATCGGCTGAAAAAAACACCTGCAAAAAAGCAGCATTCAGCTCCTAACGCAGCCCCATTGATTCCTATGGGGAAATACATTTTATGTCTACACCTAACACCCTAACATGAACCCCGAGTCTAAACACCCTTAATATTACACTTATTAACCCCTAATCTGCCGCCCCCGACATTGCCGACACCTACATTATATTATTAACCCCTAATCTGCCGCTCCGGACACCGCCCCCACCTACATTATACCTATGAACCCCTAATCTGCTGCCCCCAACATCACCGACACCTACATTATATTTATTAACCCCTAATCTGCCGCCCCGAATGTTGCCGCCACCTAACTACATTTATTAACCCCTAATCTGCCGCCGCCAACGTCGCCGCCACTATAATAAATATATTAACCCCTAAACCTAAGTCTAAATAAAATTACTACAAATAATAAAATTATTCCTATATAAAACTAAATACTTACCTGTAAAATAAACCCTAAGCTAGCTACAATATAACTAATAGTTAAATTGTAGCTAGCTTAGGGTTTATTTTTATTTTACAGGCAAGTTTGTATTTATTTTAACTAGGTACAATAGTTATTAAATAGTTATTAACTATTTAATAACTACCTAGTTAAAATAAAGACAAATTTACCTGTAAAATAAAACCTAACCTAATTACAATTACACCTAACACTACACTATAATTAAATTAATAACCTAAACTAACTACAATTAAATACAATTATCTAAATTACAGAAAAAAAACCCATTAAATTACAGAAAATAATTAAACAAAAATTAAACTAATTACACCTAATCTAATCCCCCTAATAAAATAAAAAAGCCCCCCCAAAATAATAAAAAGCCCTACCCTATACTAAATTACAAATAGCCCTTAAAAGGGCCTTTTGCGGGGCATTGCCCCAAAGTAATCAGCTCTATTACCTGTAAAAAAAAAGTACAATACCCCCCCAACATTAAAACCCACCACCCACATACCCAAACCTACTCTAAAACCCACAAAATCCCCCCTTAATAAAACTTAACACTAACCCCTTGAAGATCACCCTACCTTGAGACGTCTTCACCCAACCGGGCAGAAGTGGTCCTCCAGACGGGCAGAAGTCTTCATCCTATCCGGGCAGAAGAGGACCTCCAGACGGGCAGAAGTCTTCATCCAGGCGGCATCTTCTATCTTCATCCATCCGGAGCGGAGCAGGTCCATCTTAGAATTCTATCAGCCAATCGGAATCAAGGTAGAAAAAATACTATTGGCTGATCCCATAGAATGCAATCTCTCTTGCATTCTATGGGATAAGCCAATAGGATTTTTTCTACCTTAATTCCGATTGGCTGACAGAATTCTATCAGCCAATCGAAATTGAAGGGACGCCATCTTGGATGACATCACTTAAAGGTACCGTCATTTAGTCGTCGGCCGTCGGATGAAGAGGATGCTCCGCGTCGGATGTCTTGAAGATGGACCCGCTCCGCTCCGGATGGATGAAGATAGAAGATGCCGTCTGGATAAAGACTTCTGCCCGTCTGGAGGTCCTCTTCTGCCCGGATAGGATGAAGACTTCTGCCCGTCTGGAGGAACACTTCTGCCCAGTTGGGTGAAGACGTCTCAAGGTAGGGTGATCTTCAAGGGGTTAGTGTTAGGTTTAATTAAGGGGGGATTGGGTGGGTTTTAGAGTAGGGTTGGGTGTGTGGGTGGTGGGTTGTAATGTTGGGGGGGTATTGTATTTTTTTTACAGGTAAAAGAGCTGATTACTTTGGGGCAATGCCCCGCAAAAAGCCCTTTTAAGGGCTATTTGTAATTTAGTATAGGGTAGGGCTTTTTATTATTTTGGGGGGGCTTTTTTTTTATTAGGGGGATTAGATTAGGTGTAATTAGTTTAAATTTTTTTAATTATTTTATTATTTTCTGTAATTTAGTGGGGGGGTTTTCTCGTAATTTAGATAATTTATTTAAATTGTATTTAATTGTAGTTAGTTTAGGGAATTAATTTAATTATAGTGTAGTGTTAGGTGTAATTGTAACTTAGGTTAGGTTTTATTTTACAGGTAAACGTGTATTTATTTTAACTAGGTAGTTATTAAATAGTTAATAACTATTTAATAAGTATTGTACATAGTTAAAATAAATACAAACTTGCCTGTAAAATAAAAATAAACCCTAAGCTAGATACAATGTAACTTTTAGTTATATTGTAGCTATCTTAGGGTTTATTTTATAGGTAAGTATTTAGTTTTAAATAGGAATAATTTAGTTAATTGTAGTAATTTTATTTAGATTATTTTAAATTATATTTAAGTTAGGGGGTGTTAGGGTTAGGGTTAGACTTAGGTTTAGTGGTTAATACATTTACTATAGTAGCGGCGACGTTGGGGGCGGCAGATTAGGGGTTAATAAAAATTAACTAGTGTTTGTGAGGCGGTAGTGCGGCGGTTTAGGGGTTAATATATTTATTACAGTGGCGGCGATGTCCGGTCAGCAGATTTGGGTTTAAAACATTTTTTTAGGTGTTTGCGATGTGGGGGGGGGGCTCGGTTTAGGGGTTAATAGGTAGTTTATGGGTGTTAGTGTACTTTTTAGCACTTTAGTTAAGAGTTTTATGTTATGGCGTTAGCCGATAAAACTCTTAACTACTGGCTTTTAAATGCGGTAGGAGTCTTGACAGGAGAGGGTATACAGCTCACTTTTTCCAAGACTCGTAATACCATTGGAAAGATAGGATATGCAATTTACATAAGTGGATTTGCGGTATGCTCGAGTCGCGGAAAAAAAATGAGCGGTACACCTGTACCTGCCAGACTCGTAATACCAGCAGGCGTTAAAAAGCAGCGTTGGGACCTCTCAACGCTGCTTTTTAAGGCTAATGCAAGACTCGTAATCTAGCCGATAGTGTAGAGAGAGACATAATATACAGACTACAGAAAAAGTTATTAATTGCTCTATAGAAAACCACTGATTGGTAGCAGAAGACAAAATGTATATTTTTTATACTGCACTACTAGGAATACCACAAAGATAGATCATACTATCTACTTACATAATAATACTCATTTAGAATGGCAAGCCTTTCTAAAGTGCTTTTCCTTTTATTAACATCATTTCCTTTAGAACAGGTTTCCTAGATGGTGCATACAACTTAACTATATATTCTTTATACAGTGAGTGTTTCTCACGGAATAAGGTTATGAGAGCCATGTATCCATTTTTTGTGCTACACTTGTAGTTTTTTGAATACACAAGCCTATAGTTCTATGATTATTATGTAAGTAGATAGTATGATCTATCTTTGTGGTATTCCTAGTTGTGCAGTATAAAAAATGTACATTTTGTCTTCTGTTACCATGACAGCAATCAGTGGTTTTCTATAGAGTAATTAATAACTTTTTCTGTAGTCTGTATATTATGTCTCTCTCTACACTATATTTTTATATTTTTGTACATTTATAATAGGGAACTTATGTTCTATAGTTGTAGCGGGTTACGCTATGCATAATTGGTTTGAAATCGTTTCCATAGTAACCAGTATAATGTAATGGATATGGATTGCAACATTTATTGCCTGTATAATGCTTCTTTAATACTTTATGTTAGCGATATTATGCATTGTAACTTAGATCAGCTATTTTGGATATGTTAATGTATTTGTAATTTTGGTTTTAGTTCACTGCCGATGCGTTGCCCGGGGCGGTTACGTCACGTTTGGGGCGGTCCAACCCGGGAGAGCATGTTTTCGGGCGTCCAGCAAGATACATTTATGGTGGAGGGTAAGTTTGCTTGCTTACACTTATTTGTCTGAGGACGGACAATTTGTCCGAAAACGTTCACATTAAAGTGTGTTTAAAATTCTACAGTCCCGTGGAGTGCTCTTTCTCTTTTGCTGACTACATATGCTTTTGGTGCACCCGGGGCCTTAACACAGGAATCTGGAGTGCAATCTGCTTGTGTTATATATATATATATATATAGATATACACACACATGTGCCTTTCACAGAGAAAAACTTTCCTGAAGCATATCAGTCTGATCCTGACTTCACAGTACAGTCCAGCCCCGAAATACCAGGCAATCCTTCTCTGAACGAGAGAAACAGCAAAACCCCAGACGTACATTTCGGCCTATTGTGGGCCTCGTCAGTGAGGTGCAGCCATCCCAGACTTCCCAAAATGTCATAATTTGCATAAATAAAAAGAGAGAACGTACGTCTGGGGTTTTGCTGTTTCTCTCGTTCAGAGAGGGATTGCCTGGTATTTCGGGGCTGGACTGTACTGTGAAGTCAGGATCAGACTGATATGCTTCAGGAAGTTCTTCTCTGTGAAAGGCACATTTTGAGCAAAAAGAGGCTGCTTCTTGGGTGGTAACTAGCCATAGAGCAAGCTATTATGCTATTGTTCGTTCCTTGGTTGAGCGCCTCTCTCTTTTTATTTATGCAAATTATGACATTTTGGGAAGTCTCCCTAAGTGTGATGCGGGAATCCAGACGTGGACCCGTTGCTCAGTGTGCCTAGAGGGATATGGCTGCACCTCACTGACGAGGCCCACAATAGGCCGAAACGTACGTCTGGGGTTTTGCTGTTTCTCTCGTTCAGAGAGGGTTTGCCTGGTATTTCGGGGCTGGACTGTGCTGTGAAGTCAGGATCAGACTGATATGCTTCAGGAAAGTTCTTCTCTGTGAAAGGCACATTTTGAGCAAAAAGAGGCCACAATAGGCCGAAACGTACGTCTGGGGTTTTGCTGTTTCTCTCGTTCAGAGAGGGTTTGCCTGGTATTTCGGGGCTGGACTGTGCTGTGAAGTCAGGATCAGACTGATATGCTTCAGGAAAGTTCTTCTCTGTGAAAGGCACATTTTGAGCAAAAAGAGGCTGCTTCTTGGGTGGTAACTAGCCATAGAGCAAGCTATTATGCAATTGTTCGTTCCTTGGTTGAGCACTTCTCTCTTTTTATTTATGCAAATTATGACATTTTGGGAAGTCTCCCTAAGTGTGATGCGGGAATCCAGACGTGGACCCGTTGCTCAGTGTGCCTAGAGGGATATGGCTGCACCTCACTGACGAGGCCCACAATAGGCCGAAATGTACGTCTGGGGTTTTGCTGTTTCTCTCGTTCAGAGAGGGATTGCCTGGTATTTCGGGGCTGGACTGTACTGTGAAGTCAGGATCAGACTGATATGCTTCAGGAAAGTTCTTCTCGGTGAAAGGCACATTTTGAGCAAAAAGAGGCTGCTTCTTGGGTGGTAACTAGCCATAGAGCAAGCTATTATGCTATTGTTCGTTCCTTGGTTGAGCGCTTCTCTCTTTTTATTTACACAGCCATTAATGTCTAAACCGTTGGCAACAAAAGTGAGTACACCCCTAAGTGGAAATGTCCAAATTGGGCCCAATTAGCCATTTTCCCTCCCCGGGGTCGTGTGACTCACTAGTGTTACAAGGTTTCAGGTGTGAATGTGGAGCAGGTGTCAGAGTTTTTTCCCTGTTTTGTTTGCCATGTGCTGCTGACAGCCATTTTACTCACCTCTCTTGCTGACTCTGGTGCATACTGTGTGATGCTGCTCATTTCCTGCACTTCCTTTTATGGCCAGACTGGTGTACATCATCCGTGTGAGACAGGATACAGTCTCAGAATTGTGATGTCATCAATTATTATTTAAAGGGCCTCTGTTCAGTATACTTTGCCCTTGTGTTGTCTCAGACCTGTTTGTGAGAGCTCCTGTGTATTACCTGGCTGTCTGACGTCCCTCCTGGTTCTTGATCCCTGGCTTGTTCCTGACTCTGTTGTTCTCCTTGTTCCTGATTCCGGCTCGTCTGACTACTCGCTTTGGCTCCTGACTTGGCTCGTCTGACTATTCGCTTTGGCTCCTAATTCGGCTCGTCTGACTACCAGCTCTGGTTTTGATTCCTGGCTTGTTATTTGACTTGTGGACTTTTTATTATTTTTTGCTATTAATAAAGGTGTGATTATTTTTGTACTTCTCATCTCAGTCTTATTCCTGGCATCCTGACAGCAGGTGTGTTAAAATTGGTGTTATCGCTCTCACACTCTCTCATAGTGGTCACTGGAAGTTCAACATGGCACCTCATGGCAAAGAACTCTCTGAGGATCTGGAAAAAAAAAATTGTTGCTCTACAAAAAGATGGCCTAGTCTATAAGAAGATTGCCAAGACCCTGAAACTGAGCTGCAGCATGATGGGCAAGACCATACAGCGGTTTCACAGGACAGGTTCCACTCAGAACAGGCCTCGCCATGATCGACCAAAGAAGTTGAGTTGTCATATCCAGAGTTTGTTTTTTGGAAATAGATGTATGAGTGCTTCCAGCATTGCTGCAGAGGTTGAAGGGGTGGGCGTGTGTGGCTGCAACCAGGTGAGGAGTACAAAGGCAAGTGTGTCTTGTCTACAGTCAAGCATGGTGGTGGGAGTGTCATGGTCTGGACCTGCATGAGTGCTGCCGGCACTGGGGAGCTACAGTTCATTGAGGGAACCATGAATGCCAACATGTACGTGACATACTGAAGCAGAGTATGATCCCCTCTCTTCAGAGACTGGGCCACATGGCAGTATTCCAACATGATAATGACCCAAACACACCTCCAAGACAACCACTGCCTTGCTAAAGAAGCTGAGGGTAAAGGTGATGGGCTGGACAAGCATGTCTCCAGACCTAAACCCTATTGAGCATCTGTGGGGCATCCTCAAACGGAACTTGGGGGAGCGCAAGGTCTCTAACATCCACCAGCTCCCTGATGTCATCATGGATGAGTTCCAGTGGCAACCTGTGAAGCTCTGGTGAACTCCATGCCCAAAAGGGTTAAGACAGTGTTGGAAAAATATTGGTGGCCACACAAAATATTGAAACTTTGTGCCCAATTTGAACATTTTCACTTAGGGGTGTACTTACTTTTCTTGCCAATGGTTTTGACATTAATGGCTGTGTGTTGAGTTATTTTGAGAGGACAGTAAAATGGCTGTCAGCAGCACATGGCAAACAAAACAGGGAAAAAACTCTGACACCTGCTCCACATTCACACCTGAAACCTTGTAACACTAGCGAGTCACACAACCCCGGGGAGGGAAAATGGCTAATTGGGCCCAATTTGGACATTTCCACTTAGGGGTGTACTTACTTTTGTTGCCAATGGTTTAGACATTAATGGCTGTGTGTTGAGTTATTTTGAGAGGACAGCAAATTTACACTGTTATACAAGCTGTACACTCACTTCTTTACATCGTAGCAAAGTGTCATTTCTTCAGTGTTGTCACATGAAAAGATAACGGGGAACAGGTGTGTTAAATTTGGTGTTAACGCTCTCACACACTCTCATACTGGTCACTGGAAGTTCAACATGGCACCTCATGGCAAAAAACTCTCTGAAGATCTGAAAAAAAGAATTGTTGCTCTACATAAAGATGGCCTGGCTATAAGAAGATTGCCAAGACCCTGAAACTGAGCTGCAGCATGGTGGGCAAGACCATACAGCAGTTTCACATGACAGGTTCCACTCAGAACAGGCTGTGCCATGGTCGACGAAAGAAGTTGAGTGCACGTGCTCAGCATCATATCCAGAGATTGTCTTTGGACGTATGAGTGCTGCCAGCATTGCTGCAGAGGTTGAAGGGATGGGGGGGTTAGTCTGTCAGTGCTCAACCCATACGCCGCACACTGCATCAAATTGGTCTGCATGGCTGTCGTCCCAGAAGGAAGCCTCTTCTGAAAATGATGCACAAGAAAGCCCGCAAGCAGTTTGCTGAAGACAAGCAGACTAAAGACATGCATTACTGGAACCATGTCCTGTGGTCCGATGAGACCAAGATAAACTTATTTGGTTCAGATGGTGTCAAGCGTGTGTGGCGGCAACCAGGTGAGGAGTACAAAGACAAGTGTGTCTTGCCTACAGTCAAGCATGGAGGTGGACTGGCCAAGCATGTCTCCAGACCTAAACCCTATTGAGCATCTGTGGGGCATCCTCAAAAGGAAGGTGGGGGAGCGCAAGGTCTCTAACATCCACCAGCTCCATGATGTCACCATGGAGTAGTGGAAGAGGACACCAGTGGCAACCTGTGAAGCTCTGGTGAACTCCATGCCCAAGAGGGTTAAGGCAGTGCTGAAAAATAATGGTGGCCACACAAAATATTGACACTTTGGGCCCAATTTGGACATTTCCACTTAGGGGTGTACTCACTTTTCTTGCCAACGGTTTAGAAATTAATGACTGTGTGTTGAGTTATTTTGAGGGGACAGCAAATTGACACTGTTATACAGGCTGTACACTCACTACTTTACATTGTAGCAAAGTGTAATTTCTTCAGTGTTGTCACATGAAAAGATATAGTAAAATATTTACAAAAATGTGAGGGGTGTACTCACTTTTGTGAGATACTGTATATATATATATATATATATATATATATATATATATATATATATATATATATATATATATACACACACACACACACACACAGGGCTATATATATATATATATATATATATATATATATACACACACACAGGGCTATATATATATACTGTATATATATATATATATATATATATATATAATCCTGAAGAAAAAGCGCACTCCAAAGGTCTTAATATAACTTCCACTTTAATGTGCTAATGTTTTCGAGCCTTAGCAGCTTGTCCTCAGGCGTCTGTCTGTCTGAGGACGAGCTGCTAATGCTCGAAAACATTAACACATTAAAGTGGAAGTTATATTAAGACCTTTGGAGTGCGCTTTTTCTTCAGGATTGTGCATTTTGTTTGCTGCACCCAAGGCTTTAGTAGTGAAGTTTGGAGTGCACCTTGTCTCTTTTGTATATATATATATATATATATATATATATATATATATATATATATATATATATATATATATATATATATATATATATATATATATATATATATATATATATATATATATATATACATATATATATATATATATATATATATATATATATATATATACACACACACACACACACACAGGGCTATATATATACACACACACACACACACACAGGCCTATATATATATATACACACACACACACACAGGGCTATATATATATATATATATATATACACACACACAGGGCTATATATATATATATATACACACACACACACAGGGCTATATATATATATATACACACACACACACACACACACAGGGCTATATATATATATATATACACACACACACACACACACACACACACAGGGCTATATATATATACACACAGACACACACACACAGGGCTATGTATATATGCCCTGGGGCCCAGTGAGTTCTAGTTGAAATTCTTATAGATTGGAATAACACATTATGATCTAATTTAACTTAATATTTTTTAAAGTGTTGGAAAAAAACAGAAGCAACTTAGGTAAATAAAAGACTCAGCCTTTTTATTAAACAAGCTTTAGCAAATACAAACCACAGGGATTATAAGGTTGTAAGTCCTTCCACATTCCTACCATTGTGCCGTTAAATTGCCTAATTATATTTGATATCATTATCTCACAATTATACAGCTTCAGTAGGTTAGTAGAGAGAATTATGTAACCCTTATGCATTTCCACTGAAGAGAGGAAACACATAGTGGATTGTTAAGTCTGTATTCTTTCTGCACCCACATCATGCCAACTGCTGAATAAATACAAATGGCATCTCATGTCTATAGCAAGTATTTTGAATTTGTTAACTTTTTTTTATCATTTTTTATTTTATTTTTGGTGGAATGTTGTCTTATTACCTTGCACTATTTTTATGTAATATTGATTCTGAGGATATGTGATTACTTGTGATTATTATAGCTTTGGTTCTCTACCAGATCTCATACCTAAGCATTTCAAATTATTTAAAATACAAATAGGTAACTTAAGGTATGAAAGAGGTAATTGGTCTGTGCTAGAGATGGGCACATATCATTGATGTTCAAATAAAACATTGGTTCACAAAATTTTTCCAGCCCCTGCCTCCTTGGCTAAATAAATTAATCTTCAGCGCCCCGTAGCTTACCTGTAAAAATATTAAACACTTATTCAAATTTTTAATAAAACTTTTGTTTCATTAATTAAAATAGTATTATGTTGATGTTGTACATTCACAGTAAAACACATTATTAAATATTAAAATTGAATAAAAATCTTGTTTCATATTTTCAAGTATTTGAGTGGAAATATACATATGTATATAACTTTTATACCATTAAACTTGTATTTTTAAAATATCTATATTAATAATTTGATTAGATATTGTGTATATGAGTGTAGCACTTTATTTTAATGTATTTATGTTGTGTTTTTTTAGCCCTAACCCTTTACACAAGGTCTTTCCGACTAGCTCAAATTTAGTGTAGTCACGTTTAGTTTTGACTTGTAATATGCGCGCAAGTCAATGTGTGCACCATATTTTCTCATTTAAAATTGCTATTGTGATGAATGGGCTTGATGAAGTGATACAATTTTCTCAGCGTCCAGTTTTATGTTACTTTGTATGAGTCTTAAATCACAACGTTTAGAAATATAGGGGCCAATTTATCAAAGGCCGAATGGCTCCTAATGCCCCTGTTTCCGCGTGAGCCTTCAGGCTCGCCGGAAAAAGCCGTTATGAAGCAGTGGTCTTAAGACCGCTGCTTCTTAACTGGTCCGCCGCCTCTGAGGCTGCGGACATCAATCCAACCGACCCTATACGATCGGGCTGATTGACACCCCCTGCTAGTGACCCAATGGCCGTGAATCTGCAGGGGGCGGCATTGGTCACCTGAATTGCTTGTGCAATGTTAAATGCCGACAGCGTATCATGTCTGCCAGACATTGGTAAATCGGCCCCATGGTGTTTATTTCTATGGTTAGACCATAGTTGTACAACTGCACCAATAACTTTATGGAACATATATTCTATTTATCAAAGTGTCATGTAGTGCACGCTGCTTAGTTTATTTCTGGTGACAGAAGACTAGAAAACCATCGTCAGATGACTGTGCAGAAATACTCAGACAGGCACAATCGGCCTTTTGCTATATTTCCTGTTACTACACAGTCATTCTGAACTGCGCAAATAATGTTATAAATGTGCTAATGTACAGCACTGGTAAAACAAAGAATGTGAGCCTTTTGTACACGTGGCTGAAATATGTCACAGAGAGCCGTAATAAGGAGCAGTACCACCCACTTTGAGAACCACTGAAATAAAATAATGAATATTCCCCTTGGCATTCATCCTTCCATTTGAATGTTTATAAATGACAAATGATAAAATTCTGATATCATACATGACAACTGAATATATATATGCAAATGAACATTATTTTGGTGCCATTTATTGGTCGTAGATAAACTGCTTTGCAAATACAATACATATATAATACATTGGCCCCTAATTATCAAAGTCTGGCAGACCTGATCCGCCAGACCTCGCTGAATACGGAGAGCAATACGCTCTCCATATTCAGCATTGCACCAGCAACTCACAAGAGCTGCTGGTGCAACACCGCCCCCTACAGACTCGCGGCCAATCAATCAACTCGCGGCCGCCAGCAGGGGAGTGTCAATCAACCCGATCGTACTCGATCGGGTTGATTTCCGGCGATGTCTGTCCGCCTGCTCAGAGCAGGCGGACAGGTTATGGAGCAGCGGTCTTTGTGACCGCTGCTTCATAACTGCTGTTTCTGGCGAGTCTGAAGACTTGCCAGAAACATGGGGCATCAAGCTCCTTTCGGAGCTTGATAAATATGGGCCCCATTGTGTAATATATTTATAATTGCTTTTATAGACTTTGGGGCCGATTTATCAACGGTCTGTCCGACATGATCCGCTCAGAGTATCATGTCCAACAGACATCGCTGAATGCTGACAGCATACGCTGTCGGCATTTAACATTGCACAAGAAGTTCTGGTAAACTGCTTGTGCAATGCCGCCCCCTGCAGATTCGTGGCCAATCGGCCGCTAACAGGGGGTGTCAATCAACCAGATCGTATAAGATCGATCAGATTGATGTCCGCAGCCTCAGAGGCAGTGGACCAGTTAAGGGGCAGCGGTCTTAAGACCGCTGTTTCTTAACTGCTGTTTCTGGCGAGCCTGAAGGCTCGCACGGAAACAAGGGCATCAGGGGCCATTTGACCCTTGATAAATCTGTCCCATTGTGTTAATTACTGCAAAAAAGAGGCCATTGGTAAACATTGCTGTTCTGTGTATATCTATATCTATTTTAACAAATTAGTTATGTCCAGATTTTAATAGACTACATACTGTCAGTATTGACTGATTATCTGAGAAATACTAATATAAATGCAGCACACATACTTAACTCCTTCAGAAACAGAGATCGACAATTGGAATGCACAATTTAGCTGAAATATTTTCTATTTTATCCACTTGTTTTTTTACAACCTTGTTCTGCTTTTACAAGCAGTATAAAGAACCCACACAGCGGAAAATATCGTCCCAGACATAAGGATGTAATGAGTTTATGATGCATGTCGCTAACTGCTACTTTAGCCATAACGTGTTCTCCCTCAACAAGTTCAGTGCTGCATTAAACACTGCAGACATTTTATGCTGGGACTGAATTGAAAACCAACCGCCCTCAGACAGATGCTTTCTTGCAAGTTGTTTTGTAATGTGTAATATTCAATCTCAGAGAGAGACTCACTGCAGTATTTAAAAGTCAAATCCTGAATTTGAAACAGATGCAGAACTCCCATGTTTTGATTGATTAAGCAAGTTATTTATTTATTAAAAGTAAGCTAGAAAGATAGAGATAAAAAAGTATCTTCAGAAAGGAATACAGCAAAATATAAAAAATACATTTCATCCAATTGGTTATCGGATAAGTTTACTTTGTTTCTGTCTCAGACTTTGGGTGCAAATTTTCATCTGCATTATATTTTTGGTGATTTTTTTTAGATACCCTAAAAATTGAGGACATGAAGGTATGTGGGGTTTAATATGACATAAACACTTTGAAGTTCTAACAATTTAAATAATATGCAGTTAAAAAAAAACTTTCATTATTTATGTTGGTCCTTTTCCTGTAATTTAACTGTACAATTTGTTTTCCAGTTATGAGAGCTGGAAGTGCGCAATGCAATTATATATTGGTTAATATAGTCAGAAAATGTGAAATTACTCTGTGCTTCGCACGACGCATCCCCAGTTGCATCATGAACCACACATGACATCATAAAAAAAAACAGTTCTGGGAGCTGGCTGCTGATTGGTGGCTGCACATATATGCCTTTTGTCATTGGCTCACCAGATGTGTTTAGCTAGTTCCCAGTAGTGCATTGCTGCTCCTTTAACAATGTATGCCATGAGAATAAAGCAAATATGTTAATCTAAATTTGGGAGGTTTTTCTGGATGTGTTAAAGTTTTTCCAAAGTTCATATTTACACAATTCCAAAACTATATCAAGCAATATCCTTATCCGCTCCCTTAATCCTCTGTCAGCCAATAAGTTTATAAGCTTCACTTATGTGCTTGATAATCCCCATTACAAAATGTTTTTTGTGCTGCTGACTTGCTGCAATACCACTAGCATTTTATTATCAGCGCTGCGGAATCTGTTGGCGCTCTACAAATACCTGATAATAATAATAATAATAATAATTATTGCTCTGCTAAAAACATCTGCTGACTCAATGACAAGAGGCATAAGTGGGAAGCCACCAATCACCAGCTACCTCCCACTTGTACATTGCTACCTAGGTATGCTTTTCAACAAAGGATATCAAAAGATGAAAGTAAATTTGAAAACAGAAGTACATTGAAAAGTCTCTAAAAAGTGCAATCTCTACCTAAACCATGAACGTTTAATTTTGATGTCCTTTTAAATTTAAGCTGCGCTCCATTAAAGTGTATGGTGGAATTTGTTAACGCGTTCGCAATGTTCTAAGTTTGTTTTTTTGCGTGCGCCAGGTTAGCACCCATGCGAAAAGATTTTAATTACAAATTGTATTAACGTGCGCGCCAAAATCTTACCTTTAGCGGAGTTAACGCGTAAGTGGCAGGAATAAATAGCACTCCACTCGTAATCTAGTCCTTAAAGGGACAGTCAACACAAAAATTGTTATTGTTTAAAAAGATAGATAATGAGTTTACTACCCATCCCCCAGCTTTGCACAACCAATATGGTCCCTAAAGACTGCCCCATGATCACATGCTTTTGTATTTGCTTTTCACATCAGGGGAAGCTAGTTCATGTGAGCCATATAGATAATATTGTGCTGATGCCCATGGATTCTAACAACACAGCACTAATTGGCTTAAATGCAAGTCAATAGATAAAGTCATGTGATCAGAAGATGCTTAGAAACAAGGTAATCACAGAGGTAAAAAGAGTATTAATATAACTGTGTTTTCTATGCAAAATTAGCGAATGGGTAATAAAGGGATTATCTATCTTTTAAAACAATAAAAATATTTGAGTTGACTGTCCCTTTAATGTGCATGATCACATGTGGTTGTCCTCCACACAATGCTTCCATGTATTATTATCCAGGGGGGGCTGCATTCTTCCCCCAACTCGCTTACCAAGCACTACAAGGAGCCCAAGTGGCCCCACATCGCCAGGGGAATCTGTGGATGATGGCGATGTCACCAAGACACGGAGACCCTGGAACTGCAGGGCACATGAATTAAGGGAGCTAGAAGGGGGGTACGTACTTAAACCCCTCAATCTCAGCTTCTTTAACCACTTAAGGACTACAGCACTTTTCCATTTTCTGTCCGTTTGGGACCCAGGATATTTTTACATTTCTGCTGAGTTTGTGTTTAGCTGTAATTTTCCTCTTACTCATTTACTATACCTACAGATATTATATACTGTTTTTCTCGCCATTAAATGGACTTTCTAAAGGTACCTTAATTTTATCATATCTTATAATTTACTATAAAAAAAATGATAAAATTTGCTGAAAAAATGGAAAAAAACACACTTTTTCTAACTTTGACCCCCAAAATCTGTTATTTTATTGGCGTGCTTTTAGCGCTCACTCTTCTTTTATATTGGGTCCATGCTTTTAGCGCTCACTCATTCTTTTATACTTACCCCAAAATCTGTTACACATCTACATCCACCAAAAAACACCCATGCTAAATAGTTTCTAAATTTTGTCCTGAGTTTAGAAATACCCAATGTTTACATGTTCTTTGCTTCTTTTGCAAGTTATAGGGCAATAAGTACAAGTAGCACTTTGCAATTTCCAGACGACTTTTTTTCAAAATTAGTGATAGTTACATTGGAACACTGATATCTGTCAGGAATCCCTGAATATCCCTTGACATGTATATATATTTTTTTTAGAAGACATCCCAAAATATTGATCTAGGCCCAATTTGGTATATTTCATGCCACCATTTCACCGCCAAATGCATTCTAATAAAAAAAAAACGTTCACTTTTTCACAAACTTTAGGTTTCTCACTGAAATTATTTACAAACAACTTGTGCAATTATGGCATACATTGTTTTAAATATTTCTCTAGGATCCCTTTTGTTCAGAAATAGTAGGCATATATGGCTTTGGCGTTGCATTTTGGTAATTAGAAGGCCGCTAAATGCCACTGCGCACCACACGTGTATTATGCCCAGCAGTGAAGGGGTTAATTAGGAAGCATGTGGGGAGCTTGTAGGGTTAATTTTAGCTTTAGTGTAGTGTAGTAGACAACCCCAAGTATTGATCTAGGCCCATTTTGGTATATTTCATGCCACCATTTCACCGCCAAATGCGATCAAATAAAAAAAAACTTAAATTTTTCACAATTTTAGGTTTCTCACTGAAATTATTTACAAACAGCTTGTGCAATTATGGCAAACATGGTTGTAAATGCTTCTCTGGGATCCCCTTTGTTCAAAAATAGCAGACATATATGGCTATGGAGTTGCTTTTTGGTAATTAGAAGGCTGCTAAATGCCGCTGCACACCACACGTATAAAATAACTACAATTAACTAAATTATTCCTACTAAATACTTACCTATAAAATAAACCATAATATAACTAATAGTTACTGTCAGGGTGCCAGGTATCAGACTAAGACGAGAAGTGCAAAAATAATCACACCTTTATTAATAGCAAAAAATAATAAAAAAGTCCACAAGTCAAATAACAAGCCAGGAGTCAAAACCAGAGCTGGTAGTCAGACGAGCCAAGTCAGGAACCAAAGCGAATAGTCAGACAAGCCGGAATCAGGAACAAGCCAGGGATCAGGAACCAGGATGGACGTCAGGCAGTCCGGTAATACCCAGGAACTCTCACAAACAGGTCTGAGACAATGCAAAGGCAAAGCATACTGAACAGAGGCCCTTTAAATAATAAGTGATGACATCACGATTCTGAGACTGCATCCAGTTTCACACGGATGATGCACACCAGTCTGGCCATAAAAGGAAGTGCAGGAAATGAGCAGCATCCCCCACAATGCACCATAGTCAGGAAGAAAAGTGAGTAAAATGGCTGCCAGCAGCACATGGCAAACAAAACAGGGAAAAAACCCTGACAGTACCCTCCCCTCAATGACCCCTCCCCCGTGGGAAGACAAAAGGCTTATTGGGGAAACGGTCATGGAAGGCACAGAGGAGTGCGGGAGCATGAACATCAGAGGAGGGAACTCAAGAACGCTCCTCCAGACCGTAGCCCCTCCAGTGAACCAAATACTGTACACGGCCCCTGGACATACTAGAGTCAATAATGCTGCTGACCTCATATTCCTCATGGTTGTCAACAAAGATAGGACGGGGACGAGGCAACACAGTGGTAAACCGATTACAAACCAATGGTTTCAAGAGGGAGACTTCAAAAACATTGGAGATGCGCATAGCAGGAGGAAGGTCAAGAGCGTAGGCCACAGGATTAACCCGTCGGAGTATCCGAAAAGTACCAACATAACGGGGAGCCAATTTATTGGAAGGCAGATGAAGGTTCAAGTTGCAGGGAGACAGCCAAACTCTCTCACCAACCTGGTAGGAAGGGGCGGGCAGATGCCTACGATCAGCCTGGAACTTTTGGCGCTGCATAGAACGATGAAGGCAATCCTGAATCTGCACCCACATGGAACGGAGTTGCCGGAGATGCTCCTCCAAAGCCGGAATACCCTAAGACATGAATGAATCGGGCAACAAGGATGGTTGAAACCCATCATTCGCCATGAACGGGGATAACTTGGAGGAAGCATTAATAGCACTATTACGAGCAAACTCTGCCCAAGGTAACAGTTCAGACCAATTATTGTGGTGATCTGAGACATAGCAACGGAGGAACTGTTCCAGAGCTTGATTAGACCGTTCCGCAACCCCATTGGATTGAGGGTGATATGCCGAGGAGAAGGAAAGCTGGATCCCTATTTGAGCACAAAAGGAATGCCAAAATCTGTAGACAAACTGGCCACCCCGGTCCGACACTATCTCCTTAGGTAACCCATGTAAACGGGAGACCTCCCAGGCAAAAATTGAAGTAAGCTCCTAAGCAGTAGGCAGCTTCATCAAGGAAATGCAATGTGACATTTTAGGGTGACAGTATTGCAATTGGAAACAGGGAGCTCGACAATGAAGTCCATGGAAAGATGTGTCCAAGGACGCTCACCATTAGCAATAGGTTGAAGAAGACCCACAGGAAGACATCGAGGAGTCTTATTCTGTGCACAAACTGAGCAGGAGGCAACATACGCAGCAACAGCAGAACGAAGACCTGGCCACCAGAATTGTCGAGTGACAGACCAAATCATTTGGTTCTTGCCTGGGTGACCTGCGGATTTAGGATAGTGGTAAGTGTGCAAAAGTTTAGTTCGAAGATTAGGTAGTGAAGGAATATGTACAGCGCCAATAAAGGCTAAGGGATAAATATAAACAATAAAAAACTAAAAAACGAAATATATACCTGCTAAGGCTGAAAAAGGATTTATTACAATTAAATAGTAATGGTACCAATGGATAAAATGAGTAAAAACAGTTAATAAAAACAATGGTAAGGTAGAGTGATGTGCTAATACACTCACAAAGTGCAAATGGCAATTGGATCCAAGGGTTGGAAAACTAAAATGGTGAAATCCACGTGTGGGTGTGGACACACAAATAAACCAAAATGTGTATGCAACATAAATGTGTATACAACTTAAATGTGCAACATAATAGTGCAAATGTTTTACAACATGAGTGAGAGTAATTTGGTCACTGGGTATATAATAAAAAGAAAAATCGATTCACATCAAAAATTCACAAAAAATCACAATAAAATATATTGAAAAGTCCTGATGACACTGCAGTGCAAAAAATGAATCACAGGTGAGTTAATGCCATTGAGTGGCAAATGTGGAAGAAGGGTGGTTTGACACAAAGCAAAAAAAAGGAAATCCAGTGAAAAAACAAAAATAAAAATCAAAAAACAAAAATCAAAAACAAAAATGATGTTCAACAAAAGATCAAAAAAGAACAAAAAGAAGTGTTGTAATCCAAATAACAGTAAATTGAAAGGCAATCATATGAAGGAACCTTGAATCCTGAGGGGAAGAGTTCCCAGGCGAATCCTAACAACGGTCAGCTCTTTGTCCAATGTCCTAGAGATGTCCCTGTAATAAAAGGAGTACCATAGCGTAACAAGTCCTCAAAGTGGTTAAAAAACTTGGAATAATGCTTACCAACAGGTCTACGCGTTTCGGCCCCAAAATAAGGCCTTTATCAAGACTGCTGAAGTGGTAAGCTGAGTGCCTTTAAATAACAGTGTCACTTAAGTGACCGGATATGGCTCTGGAATTCACTTCCGGTTTCGCCATAAGTAAAAAATGTTTAAACAGGGTATTTACCATGTGTAACGTGTATAAAATGTCACTGGAGATAGAATAGTCTTATATTTCATATTTGTATATGTGTCTTTGATGTTTCATGTCATTTAGTTCAATGTATCTTGAGCCCCCATGATCATGATGTCACTTCCGGTTTACCGGAGTAAACATTTTTAGCTGATTCTACATTTTGGTGGCCTCAGGTTGTAAATTCTAGTTAGAAGATATACTTCAGAGATGTACTTTAGTATATTTAAAGCTTAATCACCTATATTTTTGTGGTGACGATTTTGTAGTGATTTGATTGGTCGTGACATCATGATCCAATTCCTATGATCCTATTGGTTTAGGAAAGAGGTGTGTGGGTAATAGTCCTCCTGATTGGGTGTTGAGATGTCAAATAACTTTTTAACAACAAGGGGACAAATTGTTTCGATAACAAAGGGGATACAAATCCAAATGCCCATTTTGGTAATAAAGAAGCCCATTAGCTAAAATAAGAGCCGTTTTGAATGATTAGCCGTTTCAAAATAGGAAACGGCTCTAGAGTGATTGGAGATAATATGTATGTCTTCTCCATTGTTAGTGCACAATTCATGTGTTCTATACCAGGTTATGGTATATCTTATCCCATACTATGTACTTTCTCCAATGTATATAGTGATAAACGATATGCCTTATATTTGATTAGGATTATATGAGGTCTATTTTACTCTGTGAACAAGTGCTGCTTTAGGTATTTATAAATGTTTTTAAGGTACAGCAGCATAGTAGGGAATATAATCCAATAGTAGCACAGTGGTAGAACAGTAGAACAGGAAGATCACTAATCCTATAAACCCAATCACATTAGTTTAATCAGGTTTAGGAGAAGAATGCTTTAGCAGTGCGTGAAATTTATCTTACACTGTCTTAAAAAAGGGGCTGTGGCTTTTTGGAAAAGAAGAAAAAGAAAAAGAAAAAGAAAAAGAAAAAGAAAAGTATAAAAATCGAATGTGAGAGAGACTTAATGGGGGTATATCTATATGTCTTGAGTCATACTTATCACTGAGTTCAGTAGCCTCAGTGAATTCCATAGAGGAGGATGTGTTAATACCCCTTATCTGTATCAACATAATAGAATCATATATAAGAGACCTCTAGATCACTAAGGTCATTTGGCGAGCAGTGATTGGGTGGGTGTGTGAGAGGTCTATGCACTACCCAATAATTAAGAAGCTTGGTAGTGACTACTATAGATATAAGAGATATAAGAGAAACTCCTGTGGATTTCTTATGAGCAGAAAATGATGAACTTCTGAGGTGGATATAACTTATAAGATCAGATACCTGGACTATACATATTATAGCTCTAGAGATGTAGGGAGGATCTGACAGGGATAATATTGGATTCAGAATGAGGGGATAGTCTGATGCATATTCTATAGTGAAGACTTCATTTGCCTTTAGGTCAGGGGTTTAGTGGTATTGGAAGCGGAGACTATTTTGGAGGGAGTGCTTAGTCAATCTATGTCTGGAGTGTGTATTTCTCGTCAAAGTTTGGGAGTTTTGGATAGACACATTTAATAAGGATTCTGGAGAGCATCAAATCCAATGGTGTCATAATACTGTTAGATATAGTCATAGATTAGAATAGATGGTTAAGATCCTCTCTATTATTTAGACCTTTTGGATGTAAGCTGTCTAACAGGAAAATCCATTTGGATTCAGCTTTGAGAAGACTTTTTTCAAAGTCACCACCTCTCCAATTTTTTATAACCTTCTGTATGCCAGTATATTTCATATCTTTTATATTGCCGTTATGTTTAGTTGTAAAATGATTATAGAGAATTGTATCTTTATTCTGTTTCTCAATCAGCAATATATGTTCTCTTAGCCTGTCTCTGAGGCTCCTTGATGTCTGGCCAATGTACTGGAGGCCACATGAACATTCAATAAGATATATAATCCCTTTGTCCTGGCATCTTATTAGATCTTTAATATTAAATTCTTCTCCCGTCTGGTTTGATTTGAATTTTTTGGTCTTAGTGCCTCTTTTGCATGCCTTGCATGTAGGGCACGGGTAAAAACCTTTAATTGATTTCCCCTGTACATCATATGTTCTTAAGTTGTTCTTCCGTTGTAGACTTGGCGCTAATTTGTTTTTTAAATTTCCTGTTTTTTTATAGACGAATTTTGGTTGATTTGGGAGTTTGTCTCCAATGACATCATCATTTTTCAACAGGTGCCAGTGTTTTTTGAAGATCTTTTCGATGATGTACCGGTTACTGCTATATTCCGTGATCATAGGTACATTTAGCAGTTCTTCTGTTTCCAATTTTTTATGGTCTTTATATTTAGTTAACTCATTTCTCTCCACTTGTCGTGCTTCCTCTATTTTAAGATCCAGATGTTCCTCCTTATAGCCCCTTTCCATGAATTTTTGTTTTAGTCGTTTCACTTGCTTTTCCCATGTGGTGATATTAGAACAATTTTTCCGGACCCTTAAAAATTGGCTCTTTGGGATATTATTTTTCCATTTTACATGGTGACAGCTCTCATGATGTATATAGCTATTGCTGTCAACTGATTTAAAGTGTGTAGATGTTTCCCATTTGCCTTTTTTAACTTCTATTTTTAGGTCCAGAAAAACAATTTCTTTTGGACTCCACGTATAAGTGAACTTCAGATTTAGAAGGTTCTGGTTCATGATCTCTATTGTATACATAAGGTCCTGTATCGAACCTCTCCAGATGATTAGAATATCATCAATATATCTGCGGTACAAGACCAGGTCCGCGCCAGCTGGGCATGAGTCCCAGAAGATGCTCTCCCATCTTCCCATGTATAAGTTGGCATAGCTGGGCGCGAACCTGGTCCCCATGGCTGTACCGCAGATTTGTTGGTAGTATATCCCCTCATTACAAAAGTAATTGTGTGTCAATATATATTGGATACTATCCAATATGAACTCAGCCTGATCTTCTGGCATTAGTGGATCTTTGTCCAAAAACCATTTTATTGCTTCACGACCCTCCTTGTGTGGTATACTTGTATACAAGGCCGCTACATCACAGGTCGCCATGATGTAACCTTCCTCCCATGGGATGTTCTCAAGGGTGTTCAGAACTTGTGTGGAATCTCTTAAATACGATGGTAGAGATTTTACGTACTTCTGTAGATGTTGATCAACGTATTCTGACAAGTTACTTGTAAGAGATCCAATCCCAGAGATTATAGGGCGGCCCGGAGGGTCTATGAGGGTTTCATGTATCTTTGGCAGATGATACAGGATTGGTGTTATAGGGTGATTGATGTTCAGGTATCTGTATTCTTTGTCATCCAATATGTCTGATGTCTTGGCTCGTTCCAGTAGTGTTCTTAATTCTTTTTGGAAGTTATCCACAGGATTCTGTCTGAGCTTCAGATATGTTGTATGGTCACTTAATAGGCGTTGGTTTTCTGCATTATATTTGTCCCTATCAAGGATGACAATCCCCCCGCCTTTATCAGCTGATTTAATGGTCAGTTGATTATTTGATTCGAGTTTTCTGATGGTCTCTTTATGTTGTTTGGATAGGTTTTCTTTTATCCTTTTGAGTCTTTTCTGTTTGATGTCTCTAATTTCCTTGGTAACCACAGTCTCAAAAGCCTCAATGGCATTTCCTTTGGCATAGGTTGGGTAGAAGCTGGACTTTGGTTTGAGACCCGTATGTATGTATGGGTCTTGAACGTCTGCTGTAGTGTAGCTCTTAGGGACCATTGTTTCCAAAGGGGATCTTAAAAAGTATCTCTTTAGAGTCAATTTTCTTATGAAGTCTTTAGTATTAGTAAACGTTTGAAATTTGTCCAGACTTCTTGCTGGAGCAAAGGAGAGACCATATTTCAAGACTTCCCTCTCTTCTTTTTTAATGTCATAAGAACTGAGATTAAAGATACCATCCCTGGTGATCCTATCAGCAGAATCGTTCATTTTATTCTCCGAATTGGATGATGTAGGTGTCTCAATCACATCCTTATCATCAGCCTCTGTATCTGTTTGTATACTTGTATTTATTACTTTAGTCTTTTTCTTTAGTTTAATGCCACCACGTTTGCCTCTAGTTTTCCTTCTCTGTATTATTCTTCCTCCTATTTCATCCGTTATTGTGATATTTTGTCCTTCACTGTTGGTGGATTCATCTTTAAAAAATGTGACGATGAGGCAATCTGATTCAGAGAAGCGCCCAAATTGATGTCCACATCTGATTTCCCTCTATTGGATTGTTCTCCATGTCTGACATTTGTATCAGGCTTGTTAGATCCTACTTTATCATGTGGTTCATATGGTCTTCTTCCTTGATCTCCATATGTTGTATCCCTCCTTTGTGTCCCGGTGTTGTCCTGGTGTATGTATCTTTGTCTTGGGGTGTGATGGTAATTGTTCTGTTCTTCTCTGTAGTTTTGAGAGTAATTTCCATTGTCTTCTCTATAGTGATGTCTCTGGGCCCCTCTTCTGTGATTCCATCGTGGATAGTTTTCATTACCATAGTTCTCATTGTTTCTGTAATTGTTCCTATAGGACCTCTTTTGGGGAGCCGGTTCCCATGATTTTAGGGGACTGCCATATTGTCTATGGTAGGGTTCTGATCTATAGTGTCGTGACTCCCAATAGTGTCTATCATCCCTTCTATAGTTATATGGATCTTGATAGTTATCATAATAACCATCAGCATCATTCCATTCGCGTCTAGCAGGGCTGTGTTCTCTATGTAACCTGTCCCTTTGGTGTCTGTTCATGTAGGGTCTTGGGTATTGATTTTTAGGTCTGTTGTATGTGGTTTGTTGTGTTTTCTGATGTGCCCCTTGTGATTGGTCTCCAGACGCTCTGCCCATATTTATATGCTGTGGTATGTCACCCCCTGTCTTGTTCTCAGTGGATTCAGAATTGGTTATCTCAGTTGTTTCATTGTCATGATTCTCACTTGCTTTTTTATCAAGTTCTCTCTTTAGCTTTTTAGTTTTCTTTGTAATTACATCTTCTCTGATCTTGGTGACTTTTTTAACTAAATTTGATTTCCTATCAGATATATCAATACCTGAACTCTCTAAGTTCATCAGTATCTGCTCATCTTCTTTTATCTCGCCATCAGTCTCCTGCATCAATTCTTCCCTATAATCTATAATGATGTTCATTAGAGAGATTGAAGCAGTGGCCAAAGCCTCCACCCATCTTGTGGAATATTTAGGTTTGCATATAGGGAAAGTACAATCTTTGGTGACTAGTAAACCCTTAGGAATGATATCAAGTTCAATACATTTTCTAAGGAATGATATGTCAGCCTTGTACTTGACTTCAGAAACCAATAGTTTCTCCAAATTTTTGAAAATGGTCTGAACATCCAAACAATCATCTCCTCCTTTATTGTCTAGATATAGACTATCAAATTCTATCTCCTGTCGGAGTACACTAAAAGAGTCCATGATGTGACTCGTGTTTATATTCAAAGCTGCTTGGATACAGGTTAGAAAAACAGATATGTGAAAAATGAGGTGTGGTAGCCAAGCGCTAAGATAATCCCTTAAGCTGAATACAAATGAAGGGTCTAACCAACCCCCAAGGGAAAGAACAGGTAGTGAAGGAATATGTACAGCGCCAATAAAGGCTAAGGGATAAATATAAACAATAAAAAACTAAAAAACGAAATATATACCTGCTAAGGCTGAAAAAGGATTTATTACAATTAAATAGTAATGGTACCAATGGATAAAATGAGTAAAAACAGTTAATAAAAACAATGGTAAGGTAGAGTGATGTGCTAATACACTCACAAAGTGCAAATGGCAATTGGATCCAAGGGTTGGAAAACTAAAATGGTGAAATCCACGTGTGGGTGTGGACACACAAATAAACCAAAATGTGTATGCAACATAAATGTGTATACAACTTAAATGTGCAACATAATAGTGCAAATGTTTTACAACATGAGTGAGAGTAATTTGGTCACTGGGTATATAATAAAAAGAAAAATCGATTCACATCAAAAATACACAAAAAATCACAATAAAATATATTGAAAAGTCCTGATGACACTGCAGTGCAAAAAATGAATCACAGGTGAGTTAATGCCATTGAGTGGCAAATGTGGAAGAAGGGTGGTTTGACACAAAGCAAAAAAAAGGAAATCCAGTGAAAAAACAAAAATAAAAATCAAAAAACAAAAATCAAAAACAAAAATGATGTTCAACAAAAGATCAAAAAAGAACAAAAAGAAGTGTTGTAATCCAAATAACAGTAAATTGAAAGGCAATCATATGAAGGAACCTTGAATCCTGAGGGGAAGAGTTCCCAGGCGAATCCTAACAACGGTCAGCTCTTTGTCCAATGTCCTAGAGATGTCCCTGTAAAAAAAGGAGTACCATAGCGTAACAAGTCCTCAAAGTGGTTAAAAAACTTGGAATAATGCTTACCAACAGGTCTACGCATTTCGGCCCCAAAATAAGGCCTTTATCAAGACTGCTGAAGTGGTAAGCTGAGTGCCTTTAAATAACAGTGTCACTTAAGTGACCGGATATGGCTCTGGAATTCACTTCCGGTTTCGCCATAAGTAAAAAATGTTTAAACAGGGTATTTACCATGTGTAACGTGTATAAAATGTCACTGGAGATAGAATAGTCTTATATTTCATATTTGTATATGTGTCTTTGATGTTTCATGTCATTTAGTTCAATGTATCTTGAGCCCCCATGATCATGATGTCACTTCCGGTTTACCGGAGTAAACATTTTTAGCTGATTCTACATTTTGGTGGCCTCAGGTTGTAAATTCTAGTTAGAAGATATACTTCAGAGATGTACTTTAGTATATTTAAAGCTTAATCACCTATATTTTTGTGGTGACGATTTTGTAGTGATTTGATTGGTCGTGACATCATGATCCAATTCCTATGATCCTATTGGTTTAGGAAAGAGGTTTTTCCCTTGGGGGTTGGTTAGACCCTTCATTTGTATTCAGCTTAAGGGATTATCTTAGCGCTTGGCTACCACACCTCATTTTAGTTCGAAGATTCTCAGGAACAAAACACTTACCACTAGGTTTCTCAGGAGGTGCATTGGTTTGTGCAGCCAGGATCTCCTCCCCCAAGGGAGAAGTCAAATTAGTATGTATGGTAGCCAAAATATGGTCAGGAGGTATAAAAGGAGTAGGTACAGACTCCTCCTTGGACAGAGGCGAAAATCAAATCAAGTTTAGTAAAGACCGTAGCTCCCTTGAGGTGGTCAAAGAGTTCCGTAATGAGCGGAATAGGGTAAGCATTCTTAATGGTAAGACAATTAAGACCCCTATAATCGATACATGGTCTTAACTCGCCACCCTTTTTCTTCACAAAGAAGAAGCCAGCCCCTGCAGGAGAGCAGGATTTGCGGATGATCCCCCACGACAGAGCATCGGCAACATACTCCTCCATAGCACAATTCTCTGCAACAGACAGAGGGTACACCCGACCCCCAGAAGGAATGGCTCTGGGTTGCAGGTCTATGGCACAATCGTAAGACTGGTGATGAGGCAACGTACCGGCACGCACCTTGTCAAAAACGTATAGGAACTCTTGGTACTCTTCTGGCAATTGAGATACCGAAGAAGTTCACAAGACTTTAACTGGTTTCCGAAGACAAGTGGAAATACATTGCGGGGACCACGACAAAATTTCGGACCTGCGCCAGTCGAGGGATTGTGCTTTTTGAGCCAGGGATAACCCAAAATAACCGATAAAATGCGGAGAGTTTATCACTTGGAACTGGAGGGTTTCAAAATGGAGATCCCCAACAGCCATGGACAATGGAGCAGTTTTGTGAGTAACGAGTGCGGGCTGAAGGGGCCTGCCATCAATGGCCTCAATAGCAGGCAGAACGGACCGAGGCAGAACAGGAATGGAGTGCTTTGATACAAAAGCACTGTCAATGATATAGCCCGCAGCACCGGAGTCAACAAGAGCCTGAGTGACTATGGAGGAGTTCACCCAGGAAAGGACAACCGTGACCAAAGGTTTCTCTTTAAGCGGTTCCGGGGACGAGGATAAACCACCCAAGGTCTGCCCCTGACAGGACCTTAGGTGTGAGCGTTTCCCGGCCGTGTAGGACAAGACTTCAAAACGTGGCCCTGTAACCCACAATGGAGGCTGAGCCCCTCCCTCCTCCAAAAGGCCCTCTTTGTCGTGGAGAGACACATGAATCCCAACTGCATCGTCTCAGCAGTACCTGGTGACTCAGGACCAGGAGGCATGGGAGGAGAGGGAGGCATGGGTGGGAACGAATACGTAGGAGACAATGGATCAGGAGGCTTCTGCAAGCGCTCCTTGAAAGAGGGCCTTTCTCTGAGTCTGATGTCAATTAGGATCAAAAAAGACGCCAATGCCTCGAGATCCTCTGGTAAATCTCTGGTAGCAACTTCGTCTTTAATTGCATCAGAGAACCCATGAAAGAAGGTGGCAACAAGGGCTTCATTGTTACAACCTACCTCTGCGGCAAGCATACGGAACTCAATAGCATACTGAGCAACAGATCTTGTACCATGCTGAATGGACATGAGTCATTTAGCAGCAGAGGAGGAGCGAGCTGGAACATCCAATACCCTTCGAAAGGAGGGCACAAATTCAGGGTAATTTGAAATCACAGGTTTATTAGTCTCCCACAAGAGATTAGCCCAGGCAAGAGCTGTGTCAGAGAGTAACGAGATGAGAAATCCCACCTTAGCTCTGTCAGAGGGAAACGCCTGAGGTAACATCTCAAAGTAAATGCCCACCTGGCTCAAAACCCTCTGCACTGAATAGGATCACCTCCATATCGCTGAGGTAGAGGTGCAGAACCGGACATGCTACTGGTAGGCATAGGTGCAGCAGCGGAAACAGGAGCAGCCATAACTTGCGGGACACTTTGGTCCAAATGTGCAGTGCGAGTCAGCAGGGTTTGCAGGGCTAGTGCAAATTGATCCAAGCGGTGATCCTGTACATCAATCCTGGAAATGATGGCCGGTAAAAGTGGATAATTAGCAGCATCAGGATTCATGGCCTTTGCGTAATGTCAGGGTGCCAGGAATCAGACTGAGACGAGAAGTGCAAAAATAATCACATCTTTATTAATAGCAAAAAATAATAAAAAGTCCACAAGTCAAATAACAAGTCAGGTGTCATACTCTGCAAGGGAACAAGTTCAGGAGTTGGGAGCTGTTGTGCAGAGGTGTCAGGTTCTGGTGTTAAAGTTGTGTTTGTCTGCGTGAGTCTTTCCTTTTTGGCATAATTAAACAGGTACAAGGTTTTAGGAAATAATGGTGATGGTTTAATTGATAGGATAATTAGCAATGCAGAGATATGCAAACTAGATAAGGCAAAGTCTATAGGCTGTAGACTGGAACTCTGTAGTAACAGGCAGGAATACAGATCTTTATAATAACAGGCAGGATACTTGCATATGCTGTAGACTAGAACTCTGTAATAACAGGCAGGAATGCAGATCTTTCTAATAACAGGCAGGATACTTGCATATGCTGTAGACTGGAACTCTGTAGTAGCAGGCAGGAATGCAGTTCTTTCTAATAACAGGCAGGATACTTGCATATGCTGTAGACTGGAACTCTGTAATAACAGGCAGGATACTTGCATATGCTGTAGACTGGAACTCTGTAGTAACAGGCAGGAATGTAGATCTTTGTAATAACAAGAAGGATACTTTCATATGCTGTAGACTGGATCACTGTAGTAACAGACAGGAATGCAGATCTTTGTAATAACATACAGGATACTTGCATATGCTGTAGACTGGAACTCAGTAGTAAAAGACAGGAATGCAGGTCTTTGTAATAACAGGCAGGATACTTGCATATGCTGTAGACTGGAACACTGTAGTAACAGACAGGAAACTTTCATAGACTGCAACTGGAACTCTGTAGTAACAGGTAACGAGCAAGCAAATGTACCTGAAGCAGTCCTTAGGAAATATCAGGGGATTAGCCAAAATCAATTGCCAGGAAATCAGTCCAGAAACGGAACACAGTGCCAAGGGAAAATCAAGAAAAGCCGTCTGTAAATGAAGCAGAAATCAGGCACCAGGAAATCCAACAAATCTGTATTCACTCAGGAAATAGGACCAGAGGGTCTGTCAGAGTATACCACTCAATGTCAAGGCCCAGAACTGAAAGCAAACCTCCCAGATATAGCAGGCTGCTGATTATATGATTTGTTTCGGCTGGTAAGCAGGTGGAGCCAGAGAACCAAAGTTGCAGCAAACAGAAAATCCAATATTCTTAGTCTGTGCTCAAGCCATCTGGTGGCAAAGTGGAAAAACAACATGCTGGGGTGAAACAGCAGCAGAAATAGAGACAGGTCCCAGGTTCAATTCTAGGCTGGATCATGACACCAGGAGTCAAAACCAGAGCTGGTAGTCAGACATGCCGAGTCTGGAGCCAAAGCGAATAGTCAGACGAGCCAGAAACAAGCCAGGGATCAGGAACCCGGAAGGACGTCAGGCAGTCAGGTAATACACAGGAACTCTCACAAACAGGTCTGAGAAAACGCAAAGGCAAAGCATACTGAACAGAGGCCCTTTAAATAATAATTGATGACATCACAATTCTGAGACTGCATCCTGTCTCACACGGATGATGCACACCAGTCTGGCCATAAAAGGAAGTAAAGGAAATGAGCAGCATCCCCCACAATGCACCATAGTCAGGAAGAGAGGTGAGTAAAATGGCTGCCAGCAGCACATTGCAAACAAAACAGGGAAAAAACCCTGACAGTTACATAGTAGCTAGCTTAGGATTTATTTTTATTTTACAGGCAAGTTTGTATTTATTTTAACTAGGTAGAATAGTTATTAAATAGTTATTAACAATTTATTTAATAGCTACCTAGTTAAAATAAAGACAAATTTACCTGTAAAATAAAACCTAAGCTAGTAACAATTACACCTAACACTACACTATAATTAAATTAAATCCCTCAACTAAATACAATTAAATACAATTATCTAAAGTATGAAAAAAAAACCACTAAATTAAATTTTTTTAATAATTACAAGAATTTTAAACTAATTACACGTAATCTAATCCCCCTAATAAAATTAAAAGCCCCTAGCCTATATTAAATTACAAATAGCCCTTAAAAGGACCTTTTGCAGGGCATTGCCCCAAAAGTAATCAGCTCTTTTACCTGTAAAAAAGTACAATACCCCCCCAACATTAAAACCCACCACCCACACACCCAACCCTACTCTAAAACCCACCCAATACCCCCTTAATAAAACCTAACACTAACCCTTTGAAGATCATCCTACCTTGAGAAGTCTTCACCCAACCGGGCTGAAGTCCTCAACGAAGCCGGGTGAAGTGGTCCTCCAGAGGGGCAGAAGGCTTCATACAAGCCGGAAAGAAGAGGTCCTCCAGATGGGCAGAAGTCTTCATCCAGACGGCATCTTCTATCTTCATCCATCCGGCGCGGAGCGGGCTCCATCTTCAAGACATCCGACGCGGAGCATCCTCTTCAAATGACGTCAAACTGAAGAATGAAGGTTCCTTTAAATGATGTCATCCACAGGGAAAGACCCAACACGATGTAAAAATTACAGACCAATCTCCCTTATCAATCAGGACATAAAAATACTTACAAAAATTTTAGCCAACAGACTTAAACATATACTTCCAGATATAATACACCCAGACCAGGTGGGGTTCATCCAGGGAAGGGAGGCTCCAGATAACATAAGGAGGACAATAGATCTGACAGAATTCCTAGTGGCGGAGGGAACGCCTTCTCTGCTCCTATCGCTGGATGCGGAGAAGGCGTTCGACCGAGTAGACTGGCCATACATGTTTGCAGTTCTTTCCAAAATGGGGATTGAGGGAGCTTTTGTACAAGCGATCAAGGGATTATACTCTATACCTACGGCTACGGTTAGTGCAGCAGGGTATCAGTCGAGGCCTATAAAAATAATGAATGGTACTAGACAAGGCTGTCCATTGTCTCCACTCCTGTTTGCAATCTGTATAGAGCCGCTAGCATCTCGTATTAGATGTTCAGAAGACATCAGGGGGGTCAATATAGGGCAATCAGAATACAAGTTATCGCTTTTTGCCGATGATGTACTGCTGACACTGACTAAGCCTATGGGCTCTTTAACACATCTATATGGAATTCTGCAGGAATTCTCTAAAATATCAGGATACAAAGTTAATCTAGATAAATGTGAAGCACTGCCATTATCGCTCCCCCCCCCCCCCCCACACATGAAAAAATTAATAGAGATTAATTTTAACCTTACTTGGGTGAAAAATTCTATCTCATACCTAGGAACCAAAATTTCAGATTCATTCGATAAATTATACAACTTAAATTACATTCCATTATATAAGACTATAAGGAAAAATATCGGGAAATCTAAAGGAGGGGGCTTCTCCTGGTATGGTCGTTTATCAACCATTAAAATTAATATTTTTCCAAAGATATTATATTTATTTCGGGCCTTACCGATTAAGATTCCCTCTACAGATCTACAAAAATTACAATCCGATCTCCATTCCTTCCTCAGAGGTGATAGGAAAGCCAGAATAGCATCACAAACTCTTACCCAACACAGACAAATGGGAGGGGTAGGTTTACCTAATTTAGCTGACTACTATCAGGTGTCACTACTTGCCCAGGCTACCCTCTTAAGTAAACAATCAAATAATGTTATATGGACAGAGATTGAGAGGGATATACATGGACAGGAATACTCAGATGATATTCTATGGAAGTGGGGTGGGCAGACACACCATAATAAGGTTAGACTTTCAGCCACTATACACACTATCTCTATCTGGAAGGCAGCAACCACAAACCAGACTCTCATACCAACACACACCTGGGCCAAACCATTAAGGCTTCTTATACCAAGTGAGATTCAGAGACCTCTGGGGAAATGGGTGAGCAAAGGGCTCTACAGAGTAGCAGACTTTTTACTGAGAGGACGCTTAATATTGTATAACCAACTACAAGAAATCCTTCACCCATATAAACTGCACTGGTACATTTACTTACAAATATCATCAGCTCTGAATAGATATCTCATACAACATACAAGAAGTCCGAAAACAAATTTAGAGAGACTCTGCATGTCACCGAATAGAGAGAAACACACAATTTCTAAACTGTATATAGACATTCAAGAAAGCAAATGTAACACCAAATCTAACTTAATGTTAAAATGGGAGACAGATTTGGGGTTTGCTGTTCCAAGAGAGGAGTAGAATCAGATCTTCTATGACTCATGTAGAGGTTTGATTGGTGCAGACCTTAGGGAGAACACCATTAAAACCTTGTTTAGGTGGTACCTGACCCCTATAAGAACATCCCACTTCTCACCTACTGACTCCAGACTCTGCTATAGGGGATGTGGAGAACAAGGCTCATATATCCATATGTGGTGGACTTGCCCTATAATAAAAAACATATGGACCCAACTAAATAACTTATTAGGTCACCTAATCCAAGAGACCTAACAGATGTTATTCATTAGATACTATTAAAAAGAAATAAAAGACCACACAGTATAGCTTAGTTCACGTTAAAAGGTTTATTCAGTTTTAATAAGTTTGTGGTAGATACATAAAAGTAAGAAAACAATCTTAAGGCAATAGATGTAACCAATCATAGCTCAAGTAATCCCGAATCAACAACTCAATACTTTTAGGTGGAAAGTCAGGAAGATAAATAAATGTACTTGAGAGGGATGGTCAAAGGGTTATTATTGTCAAAAGAGTCGACCATCATTGAATTGCTTAACCACCATTGCTATCAGTGTGTTATTGGACTGAGTATGATTACCCATGTATCAATATGCTTTTGTTCTATAGGTTGTTGGTAGGACACTGATTGTAATTATATGAATCCTGTACATGAGAATGTGGGACAAGTGAAAATGTTATGTTTACATGCCTTTTGAAACGCAATAAAAATTATTTTAACATAAATGATGTCATCCAAGATGGCGTCCCTTCAATTCCGGATGGCTGATAGAATTTTATCAGCTAATCAGAATTAAGGTAGAAAAAATCCCATTGGTTGATGCAATCAGCCAATAGGATTGAGCTTTCATTCTATTGGTTGATCCAATCAGCCAATAGAATGCCAGCTCAATCCTATTGGCTGATTGGATCAGTCAATAGGATTGTACTTCATTACTATTGGCTGATTGCATCAGCCAATAGAATTTTTTCTACCTTAATTCCGATTGGCTGATAGATTTCTAGCAGTCAATCGGAATTGAAAGCACTCCATCTTGGATGACGTCATTTAAAGGAACCTTCATTCTTCTGTTGGACGTCGTTTGACGAGGATGCTCTGCGTCGGATGTCTTGAAGATGGAGCTGCTCCACGCCGGATGGATGAAGATAGAAGTTGCCACCTGGATGAAGACTTCTGCCCATCTGGAGGACCTCTTCTTCCCGGCTTGGATGAAGACTTCTGCCCGTCTGGAGGACCACTTCGCCCGGCTTCGTTGAGGACTTCGGCCCGGTTGGGTGAAGACTTCTCAAGGTAGGGTGATCTTCAAGGGGTTAGTGTTAGGTTTTATTAAGGGGGTACTGGGTGGGTTTTAGAGTAGGGTTGGGTGTGTGGGTGGTGGGTTTTAATGTTGGGGGGGTATTGTACTTTTTGTATGGGTAAAAGAGCTGATTACTTTGGGGCAATGCCCCGCAAAAGGCCCTTTTAAGGGCTATTTGTAATTTAGTGTAGGGTAGGGCTTTTTTATTTTGGGGGGCTTTTTTATTTTGTTAGGGGGATTAGAGTAGGTGTAATTAGTTTAAAATTCTTGTAATTATTTTATTATTTTCTGTAATTCAGTGTTTGTTTTTTTCGTACTTTAAATTGTAATTAATTGTATTTAGTTTAGGGAATTAATTTAATTATAGTGTAATGTTAGGTGTAATTGTAACATAGGTTAGCTTTTATTTTACAGGTAAATTTGTCTTTATTTCAGCTAGGTAGTTATTAAATAGTTAATAACTATTTAATAACTATTGTACCTAGTTAAAATAAATACAAAGTTGCCTGTAAAATAAAAATAAACCCTAAACTAGATACAATGTAATTATTAGTTATATTGTAGCTATCTAAGGGTTTATTTTACAGGTATTTAGTTTTAAATAGGAATAATTTAGTTAATGATAGTAATTTTATTTAGATTTATTAAAATTATATTTCAGTTAGGGGGTGTTAGGTTTAGGGTTAGACTTAGTTTTAGGGGTTAATAACTTTATTAAAGTGGCGGCGACATTGGGGGCGGCAGATTAGGGGTTAATAAATGTAGGTAGATGTCGGCGATGTTAGGGCAGGCAGGGGTTAATAATATTTAACTAGTGTTTGCAATGCAGGAGTGCGGCAGTTTAGGGGTTAATATATTTATTATAGTGGCGACAGTGTCCGGTTCGGCAGATTAGGGGTTAAAAAATGTATTTTAGTGTTTGCGATGTGGGAGGGCCTCGGTTTAGGGGTTAATAGTTAGTTTATGGGTGTTAGTGTACTTTTAAGCACTTTAGTTAAGAGTTTTATGCTGCGGCGTTGTAGTGTAAAACTCTTAACTACTGACTTTAAAATGCGGTACCAGGCTTGACAGGAGAGGGAGTACCGCTCACTTTTGGTTAGACTCGTAATACCGGCGCTATGCAAGTCCCATTGAAAATATAGGATACGCAATTGATGTAAGTGGATTGCGGTATTTCCGAGTCTGGCCAAAAAAGTGAGTGGTGAGCTTGTCATTTCAAGACTCTTAATACCAGCGGGCGTTAAAAAGCAGCGTTGGGATCTCTCAACTCTGCTTTTAAACCCTAACGCACAACTGGTAATCTAGCCGTATGTTTCTAAGTTTTATAATAAGCATTTTTACTAATACAAATATATTTCATGATTTCTCTGCATTGAAACATTTTTGTAATAAACTTTTATTAGCAAAAATACTTGTTATAAAACAAAAGGTATTACTGTTTCATCAGCGTGCACAGATACTGTGCTGGCCATGTGCACCTACTGTATATTCAAAAACTGAGTCTGCTTAGAAAACTGGCAGTGGCGTGTATCTTGTGAGCAAATTTGCTGACTGAGCATTCATGGTATTTGAAATGTTGTGCACTGCGCATGCACAGCAGATATGCATATGCTGCTAAAACAGTACAGTACTTTTGTGCATGCATTATTCTAATACAGATATAATGCAAAAATTAGATCCATGTGTGCACATTTAAATTAAAATCAAATGTTAAATGTTTAACTTTTATAAAAAAAATCGTCAAGATTAGGAGTTTTGCGTTATGAGCTATGCGGTGCTAAAGAGCAGTTTTTTTCTCACCGCTCACTTACCTACAGCGCTGGTATTACAGATTTTTACAAACCCGGCGTTAAAAGGCAAGAAGTGAGCGTAGGGCAAAATTGAGCTCCATACCCCACTTCAATACCAGCGCTGCTTAAGTGAGCGGTTAGCTGGTTGTACGTGCTCGAGCACGATTTCCCCATAGACATCAATGGGGAGAGCCGGCTGAGAAAAAGTCTAACACCTGCAAAAAAGCAGCGTAAAACTCAGTAACGCAGCCCCATTGATTCCTATGGGGAAACACATTTTATGTTTACACCTAACACCCTAACATGAACCCTGAGTCTAAACACCCCTAATCTTACACTTATTAACCCCTAATCTGCCGCCCACGACATCACCAACACCTACGTTATACTTCATTATACATTATCCAATCAGCCAATAGGATTGATCTTGCATTCTATTGGCTGATTGGAACAGCCAATAGAATGCCGGCACAATCCTATTGGCTGATCCAAACAGCCAATAGAATGCCAGCTCAATCCTATTGGCTGATCCAATCAGCCAATAGGTTTTTTTCTACCTTAATTCCGATTGGCTGATAGAATTCTATCAGCCAATCGGAATCTAAGGGACGCCATCTTGGATGACGTCACTTATAGAGATATTCATTACGAAGAAGCCGTCGTTTGAAGAGGATGCTCTGCGTCCAAAGTCTTGAAGATGGACCCGCTCCACACCGGAAGGATGAAGATAGAAGATGCCGTCTGGATGAAGACTTCTGCCCGTCTGGAGGACCACTTCTGCCGGCTTTGGTGAGGACATCTTGCTGCTTGGATGAAGACTTCTCCCGGTAAGTGAATCTTCGGGGGTTAGTGTTAGGATTTTTTTAAGCGTGTATTGGGTGGGTTTATTTTTTAGGTTAGGACTTTGGGCCTGCAAAAGAGCTAAATGCCCTTTTAAGGGCAATGCCCATCCAAATGCCCTTTTCAGGGCAATGGGGAGCTTATTTTTTTTTAGTTAGTATTTTATTTTGGGGGTTGGTTGTGTGGGTGGTGGGTTTTACTGTTGGGGGAGTTGTTTGTATTTTTTTTTACAGGTAAAAGAGCTGATTACTTTGGGGCAATGCCCCGCAAAAGGCCCTAAGGGTTATTGATAGTTTAGGCTAGGGGATTTTTTATTTTTATTTTTTTTGGGGGGGGGGGGGTTCTTTTGATAGGGCTATTAGATTAGGTGTAATTAGTTTAAAGATCTGTAATTTTTTTTTTATTTTCTGTAATTTAGTGGGATTTTATTTGTGATTTAGCTAATTTAATTTATTTAATTGTATTTAATTTAGTTAATTTATTTAATTGAATTTAATTTAGTTAATTTATTTAATTGTAGTGTAGTGTTAGGTGTTAGTGTAACTTAGGTTAGGTTTTATTTTACAGGTCAATTTGTGTTTATTTTAGCTAGGTAGTTATTAAATAGTTAATAACTATTTAATTACTATTCTACCTAGTTAAAATAAATACAAACTTGCCTGTAAAATAAAAATAAACCCTAAGCTAGCTACAATGTAACTATTAGTTATATTGTTGCTAGCTTAGGGTTTATTTTATATTTAAGTATTTCGTTTTAAATAGGAATAATTTAGTTAATTATTGTAATTTTCTTTAGATTTATTTAAATTATATTTAAGTTAGGGGGTGTTAGGGTTAGACTTAGATTTAGGGGTTAATACATTTAATATAGTGGCGGCGATGTTGGGGACAGCAGATTAGGGATTAATAAGTTTTATGCTACGGCATTGTAGTGTAAAACTCATAACTACTGACTTTAGAATGCGTTACGAATCTTGGAGGTAGAGGGTGTACCGCTCACTTTTTGGCCTCCCAGGACAGACTTGTAATACCGGCGCTATGGAAGTCCCATAGGAAAAAAGGGTTTACGAAGTTTACATAAGGCGTTTTGCGGTAAGGCCAAAGAAGTGTGCGGTGCCCCTAAACCTGCAAGACTCGTAATAGCAGTGGTAGTGAAAAAGCAGCGTTAGGACCTGTTGACACTGCTTTTTCAGCTTAACGCAAAACTCGTAATCTAGCCGTTAGGGTTTATTTTTATTTTACAGGCAAGTTTGTATTTATTTTAACTAGGTAGAATAGTTATTAAATAGTTATTAACTATTTAATAACTACCTAGCTAAAATAAATACAAATTTACCTGTAAAATAAAACCTAACCTAAGTTACACTAACACCTAACACTACACTACAGGGAGTGCAGAATTATTAGGCAAGTTGTATTTTTGAGGATTTATGTTATTATTAAACAACAACCATGTTCTCAATGAACCCAAAAAACTCATTAATATCAAAGCTGAATAGTTTTGGAAGTAGTTTTTAGTTTGTTTTTAGTTATAGCTATTTTAGGGGGATATCTGTGTGTGCAGGTGACTATTACTGTGCATAATTATTAGGCAACTTAACAAAAAACAAATATATACCCATTTCAATTATTTATTTTTACCAGTGAAACCAATATAACATCTCAACATTCACAAATATACATTTCTGACATTCAAAAACAAAACAAAAACAAATCAGTGACCAATATAGCCACCTTTCTTTGCAAGGACACTCAAAAGCCTGCCATCCATGGATTCTGTCAGTGTTTTGATCTGTTCACCATCAACATTGCGTGCAGCAGCAACCACAGCCTCCCAGACACTGTTCAGAGAGGTGTACTGTTTTCCCTCCTTGTAAATCTCACATTTGATGATGGACCACAGGTTCTCAATGGGGTTCAGATCAGGTGAACAAGGAGGCCATGTCATTAGATTTTCTTCTTTTATACCCTTTCTTTCCAGCCACGCTGTGGAGTACTTGGACGCGTGTGATGGAGCATTGTCCTGCATGAAAATCATGTTTTTCTTGAGGGATGCAGACTTCTTCCTGTACCACTGCTTGAAGAAGGTGTCTTCCAGAAACTGGCAGTAGGACTGGGAGTTGAGCTTGACTCCATCCTCAACCCGAAAAGGCCCCACAAACTCATCTTTGATGATACCAGCCCAAACCAGTACTCCACCTCCACCTTGCTGGCGTCTGAGTCGGACTGGAGCTCTCTGCCCTTTACCAATCCAGCCACGGGCCCATCCATCTGGCCCATCAAGACTCACTCTCATTTCATCAGTCCATAAAACCTTAGAAAAATCAGTCTTGAGATATTTCTTGGCCCAGTCTTGACGTTTCAGCTTGTGTGTCTTGTTCAGTGGTGGTCGTCTTTCAGCCTTTCTTACCTTGGCCATGTCTCTGAGTATTGCACACCTTGTGCTTTTGGGCACTCCAGTGATGTTGCAGCTCTGAAATATGGCCAAACTGGTGGCAAGTGGCATCTTGGCAGCTGCACGCTTGACTTTTCTCAGTTCATGGGCAGTTATTTTGCGCCTTGGTTTTTCCACACGCTTCTTGCGACCCTGTTGACTATTTTGAATGAAACGCTTGATTGTTCGATGATCACGCTTCAGAAGCTTTGCAATTTTAAGAGTGCTGCATCCCTCTGCAAGATATCTCACTATTTTTGACTTTTCTGAGCCTGTCAAGTCCTTCTTTTGACCCATTTTGCCAAAGGAAAGGAAGTTGCCTAATAATTATGCACACCTGATATAGGGTGTTGATGTCATTAGACCACACCCCTTCTCATTACAGAGATGCACATCACCTAATATGCTTAATTGGTTTTTAGGCTTTCGAGCCTATACAGCTTGGAGTAAGAAAACATGCATAAAGAGGATGATGTGGTCAAAATACTCATTTGCCTAATAATTCTGCACTCCCTGTATAATTAAATAAATTGCCTACATTAAATACAATTAAATAAATTAAATTAGCTAAATTACAAAAAACAAACAAACACTAAATTACAGATAATAAAAAACAAATTACAGATTTTTAAACTAATTACACCTAATCTAATAGCCCTATTAAAATAAAAAAAATCCCCTCCAAAATAAAAAAGGGCCTTTTGCGGGGCATTGCCCCAAAGAAATAAGCTCTTTTTCCTGTAAAAAAAAAAAAACACAAACAACCCCCCCAACAATAAAACCCACCACCCACACAACCAACCCCCCAAATAAAACCCTATCTAAAAAAACCTAAGCTCTCCATTGCCCTTAAAAGGGCATTTGGATGGGCATTGCCCTTAAAAGGGCATTTAGCTCTTTTGCAGGCCCAAAGCCCTAACCTAAAAATAAACCCACCCAATACACCCTTAAAAAAATCCTAACACTAACCCCCGAAGATTCACTTACCGGGAGAAGACTTCATCCAAGCGGCAAGATGTCCTTACCAAAGCCGGCAGAAGTGGTCCTCCAGACGGGCAGAAGTGGTCCTCCAGACGGGCAGAAGTCTTCATCCAGGCGGCATCTTCTATCTTCATCCTTCCGGCGCGGAGCGGGTCCATCTTCAAGACATCCGACATGAAGCATCCTCTTCAAACAACGGCTTCTTCGTAATGAATATCTCTTTAAGTGACGTCATCCAAGATGGCGTCCCTTAGATTCCGATTGGCTGATAGAATTCTATCAGCCAATCGGAATTAAGGTAGAAAAAATCCTATTGGCTGATTGGATCAGCCAATAGGATTGAACCTCAATCCTATTGTCTGATCCAATCAGCCAATAGAATTGAGCTTGAATTCTATTGGCTGATTTGAACAGCCAATAGAATGCCAGTTCAATCCTATTGGCTGATTGCATTAGCCAATAGGATTTTTTCTACCTTAATTCCGATTGGCTGATAGAATTCTATCAGCCAATCAGAAATTAAGGATGAAGCGTTACGGATCTTGGAGGTAGAGGGTGTACCGCTCACTTTTTGGCCTCCCAGGACAGACTCATAATACCGGTGCTATGCAAGTCCGATTGAAAAAAGTGTTTACGAAGTTTACGTAAGTCGGTTTGCGGTAAGGCCAAAAAAGTGTGCAGGGCCCCTAAACCTGCAAAACTCGTAATAGCAGCAGTAGTGAAAAAGCAGCGTTAAGACCTGTTAACGCTGCTTTTTCAGCTTACCGCAAAACTCGTAATCTAGCCGAATGATTTTATGTTCCTCTTGATTCTCTTGAGAAAATAAACTTTTTATTTGAATTGACCATTACTAGTCCTAAAAAAATGGAAGCATTCAGAATCATTCTCATTTGAATGATTGTAAAAAGAACCAGAGAAAGCATATATATATATATAGATCAAAATATGAAAAAATGCCGGCACCCTCCTTGACAATATTAAAACAATTCTTCTTTATTGGTCAAATTAAAACATGCAAAGGTACAACAGCCAGAGCACGTCTGACATGTTTCAGCTTGGTAGCCTTAATCATACACGGTATATATATGTGTGTATGTATATATATATATATAAAACTTATTTTAAAGTTGGAAAATATTAAAGAGTTAGATATAGGTAAGGAAAACAAGAAATAACAAAAAGCCAATCCTATCCAGCACTAGAACAATTCCTGCTAATTAAATATTTCACAACCTTAGAGATCAGGATTAGACTATAGATTGACAGATCACATCCTTACTAAAAAGACAATGACCCAACAAATTATACTTATAACTTATTTATTTGCCACTGAAATAAAGGCAATAAAATAACACTTATCCTATATCTATATATGGTTATTTTTTCAAGTCCCAATATAATAAGTTCCTTAAGGAACTGGGGATCCCCAGAGCTGGTTGTAAATGTTTCCGTTGCCACTTTAAGGATTCTTCAATATGATACTTTGATACTATGTTTTCATTGCCACTTATGGATAATTAAACATGATGCTTTGTATCAATTCACACTTGTATAATCCCTTTTGAGAGTTTTTGGCTTAGATTCCGACCAATTTTCAACTCACAGTTGTGGGATTCCTTTTAGACAAATATACGGCTGTCAACAAACAAAACTTGTACTTATGATTATTACAGTTCCTTTTTTATGCCAGCTTACAATGGTTTCAGAGAGGGTCATATAATACAATGAAACAGAACTTGTGTGATCTTTTCACCGTGCGGTCCTCCGCCTGAAACGGTTACTCAGATTTTTACTCACTCAGTCAGTCCGATGACCACCTCCCCTTCAGTATGCGAATCACCATTAAAGGGACAGTCTACAGCAGAATTTTTATTGTTTTAAAAGATAGATAATCCCTTTATTACCCATTTCCCAGTTTTGCATAACTAACACATTTATAATAATATACTTTTAACCTCTGTGATTATCTTGTATCTAAGCTGCCCCTTTTTTCAGTTCTTTTGACAGACTTGCAGTCTAGCCAATCAGTGCCTGCTCCCAGATAACTTCTCGTGCACGAGCACTTTGTTATCTATATGAAATACGTGAACTAACAACCTCTAGTGGTGAAAAACTGTTAAAATACAATCTGAAAGAGGTGGCCTTCAAGGTGTAAGAAATTAGCATATGAACCTCCTAGGTTAAGCTTTCAACTAAGAATACCAAGAGAACAAAGCAAAATTGGTGATAAAAGTACATTGGAAAATTGTTTAAAATTACATGCTCTATCTGAATCACGAAAGTTTATTTTGGCCTAGACTGTCCCTTTAAGGCTGAAAATTGTACCAGTGATTTACCAGCGACCTGTAGCCACGCCTAGCGTGAAGTGTATTCTGAGTAAAATCTGAGTAACCGTTTCAGACGGAGGACCGCACGGTGAAAAGATCACACAAGTTCTGTTTCATTGTATTATATTACCCTCTCTGAAACCATTGTAAGCTGGCATAAAAAAGGAACTGTAATAATCATAAGTGCCAGTTTTGTTTGTTGACAGCCGTATATTTGTCTAAGGAATCCCACAACTGTGAGTTGAAAATTGGTCGGAATCTAAGCCAAAAATTGTCAAAAGGGATTATACAAGTGTGAATTGATACAAAGCATCATGTTTAATTATCCATAAGTGGCAATGGAAACATAGTATCCAAGTATCATATTGGAGAATCCTTAAAGTGGCAACGGAAACATTTATAATCAGCTCTGGGGATCCCCAGTTCCTTAAGGAACTTATTATATTGGGACTTTAAAAAATAACCATTTTTGTATGGTATATTAATCCTCAATTACATATGTAGATATAGTATAAGTGTTATTTTATTGCCTGTATTTCAGTGGCAAATAAATAAGTTATAAGTATAATTTGTTAGGTCATTGTCTTTTTAGTAAGGATGTGATCTGTCAATCTATAGTCTAATCCTGATCTCTAAGGTTGTGAAATATTTGATAAGCAGGAATTGTTCTAGTGCTGGATAGGATTGGCTTTTTTGCATTTCTTGTTTTCCTTACCTATATCTAACTCTTTAATATTTTCCAACTTTAAAATAAGTTACATTTAAATTATAACAATATCCACGCACCTTTTTCCTGCCAAAAGTAAAATAAGTATAAAGAATATTCCAGTCTCCAATTTCTTTAAAAGACCATTATTTCATATAGGGTCCTGAGTAGAAATTACGTTTCAAGCCTAAACAGGCTCTTAATCATGTAATACATGATTAAGAGCCTGTTTAGGCTTGAAACGTTGTAATTTCTACTCAGGACCCTATATGAAATAAAGGTCTTTTAAAGAAATTGGAGGCTGGAATATTCTTTATACTTGGATTGACTGGGACCTGGCAAGGCCTTTATTCCGTGCCCCACTACAAGCAGAGAAGGTGTGCTGTTTTTCTAACCTTTTGGTGATCAAAAGTAAAATAAGGCAGGGACAAGAGAACCTGCAGAGCATCAATATCTTTGGTGCTGTTAGTTTAAAATAAACACCCAGGAAGTAGAAACTGACCTAGTAGAATGAGCTGTAATCCTTTGAGGCGGAGTTTTACCCGACTCATCATAAGCATGATGAATTAAAGACTTTAACGAAGATGCCAAAGAAATGGCAGAAGCCTTCTGGCCTTTCCTGGAACCGGAAAATATAACAAATAGACTAGAAGTCTTTCGGAAATCTTTAGTAGCTTCAACATAATATTTCAAAGCTCTGACTACATCCAAAGAATGCAACGATCTTTCCTTAGAATTCTTAGGATTAGGACACAATGAAGGAACCACAATTTCTCTACTAATGTTGTTAGAATTCACAACCTTAGGTAAAAATTTAAATGAAGTTCGCAACACCGCCTTATCCTGATGAAAAATCAGAAAAGGAGACTCACAAGAAAGAGCAGATAATTCAGAAACTCTTCTAGCAGAAGAGATGGCCAAAAGAAACAAAACTTTCCAAGAAAGTAATTTAATATCCAGCGAATGCATAGGTTCAAACGGAGGAGCTTGAACCCAAAACCAAATTCAAACTCCAAGGAGGAGAAATTGACTTAATGACAGGTTTTGGGGGGTAGTTATCAAAGCGTCTAATATGAAGCATTCGCGACGTCAAGTACGCTCGCCACACTTCGACATACATCGCCGTTGCGGACCGTAATACGTTCGCCTTAGTTATCAAAAAACCCGTCCAAAATATGCGCGTCAAGTACAGTGCGAAGAGCCGCGTACTTTTGTTAACTAACAGTCATCGATGTCTCATCGATTCGAGCTTTTCCCAACTTTATTTATATCTCCAGTACATTCAATGAACAGAGCACATAACATACCTTGTCAGCAGATGATTAATATATCTCTATATAGATAGATAGATAGATAGATAGATAGATAGATAGATAGATATATAGATAGATAAATAGAGATATATTAAGATAGATATATACACACTGCAATTTGTTTTGCTAGCAATATTTTAAATATAGCAAGTAGCAGATATAATTCATATCAAAATGTATATTTCTTGTTCTGCAAAATTTCATATATTGGACATATTTATCCTTATAGTTTCAAGTGTAACGTGTATGTATATATACAGAGTATATGTATTTAATAACTATCAATATCTAAACGGGATATGACACAAATATTTACACCAGTGGGAGCTAGATGATCATTGAGACATCTTTTTCTTTTCTCTATATATTAATTCATTGCGCCAAGTAAGGTTCAACACCGTGCACTAAAGAGAGACATACTTGGAGCCTAATTATTTAAAAACATTCATTTTGTATTTTATATTTCAATTCCGGGTCAACATATTTTCTAATTGACATGTTTCTTTTGCAGCATCATATAGGTAGATATAGATGGATATAGATAGATATAGATATCGATATATATCTATATATCATATATTGTTTGCTATCCCCTTCAGATATATAAATATAATTTACACCTGTGACAGCTAGCTTATCTGTGAGCCTATTATTTTATTTTTTTAGTCTTTCGATATCAATAAATTTTGTCAGGTTATTTCCCACACTGTGCACAAACTATGTAATCAGTAATATTTAGAGAGAGACACACTTGTAGCCTAATTCATTACAGGCATTTTATTTTATTTAAAATTATATGTCAAGCATTGCATGTCACCCCCCCCCCCCCTCGTGTCTACATATTTTCTAATAATTATTTTTCTTTTGCATCACATATATTTATAGATATCTATATATATATATATAGATATAGATATATAGATATGAGAGATGTCTCTCTCTCCCTCTCTCTGTTTTTAGATATATATATTAATATATAAATATATATATATATATATATATATAAATATATATATATTTCTCTATCTCTCTCTCTCTCTCTCTCTCTCTCTCTCTCTCTCTATATATATATATATATATATATATATATATATATATATATATATATATATATATATATATAATAAAATATCTCTCTCTGTATGTATGTACATATTTTTAAATGTCAATTTCCAATATTCTAATAGATGTGTTTATGTATGTATATATATCTCTCTATATATATGTATATATCTATATATGTACATACATACATAGCGAGAGATATTATGTAATAGATAAAAATAGATAAAAATATTACTCATAATACTACTCCAAAGTTACTATTTGAAGCATGAACAATAACATTTGATGTGTATTTTCACGTTACTCAGATAATGTATTTTACTTGAAATAGCAATGCATATGTGAAAGTAAATCATATAACGCTTTTAATTTTACAAATATATTGCGGACCTTATACGACAGTGCGGATAAGATCCGCAAGACCTTGCGGATTATTCTTTCTCTATTCAGCATTGCACCAGCAGCTCTTCTGTGCTCCTGCTGCAACGCTGCACCCTGCAGACTTGAGGATAATTGACTACCAGCAGGGAGTGTCAATCAACCCGATGGTACTGTTTCATTTCTAACGTTTGAGATTACTGTCCGCCTCATAAGATCAGTTGGACGGGGTTATTGATCATAAGTCTTTATACTGCTGCTCCCTAACTTGGGTTTCTGTTGATTCCTAATTGCCAGAATCACATCTCCTTAATAAATGTGTGTCAATGCATCTATGTGCTTTCATTAATCAGCAGCTATTGATTTATAAATATTGTAGCATATTTATACTGTTTTTTTCTTCATTTTTGTCATGTCACTATAAATTAATCCTTAAATGAATACAGTGAGACATCAATAACTATAAAAGAAACAATTTTTATTAGAATTTTTTTTTTTTTTAAATAAAACAAAATTAAATTATTACATCTCATTTAGGGCCTGCTGTATGTTTCTAACAGCCCTGGCAACAGCTGTTAGGGCCTCAGCCAGTTGGTTAAAAAGTGGATGTAAAAATGGACCAGTTTGGGTCCCCTGATCTCGATCTAGAAAAAGAAGAAAATAATGTATGTTAGATAAATTATTTATCAATATTGAATTTGTCAAACATTATATTCTTTCAACTTACATTCAACCATAGGCACCTCCTCCTCTTCCTCCCTAGGCACCTCTTCCATGAAATCCACGTCTTCCTCCTCTTCCGCCCTAGCCACCTCTACTTCTGGTGAAGCAGCTTGTGGCTCTCCCATTGCCGGTATTTGTTCTTCTGTAATAGATGAATCATAATAATGAATAAGTATTAGTAAGATCAATGTCATATTCCAAATTTAAAAAATCTTCCATTAAAAACAATTTTATAAGTCTGCAAAATGCCTTTTTTTGTTTATAAATAAATACATCAAGTGTAAATGAGAAATTAAAAAACAATCCTTTCATCTTTTATAAAGAGATTCTAAATGTTTTAAATCATGATAATTTAATGAATTGTTCTATTATATTTCTAAGAAAAGCATATCTACATTTTCTCTGTAGTTGAGATGCCTTGATTACATGACACATCCATATGCAATCTGATTACTTCATCAAATGATATATATATAATGAAGTAAATGGATTACCACTATACTGTCAACTTTAAAAAATATTCAAATCTTTATCTAGATTGTGAAAGTAAATCTTTTGTTTTATTTTCCTTTCAACATGCTGCCTTTAATAACATGTAAAATATCAAAAATTTTAAAGTTAAATAATTCAAACACAGTATGATAATATTCTAATTACCATGAGGAGCTGTTAGAAACCGTGCAGGCAATGGTGGTGAGGAGCGGTTGCTCCGTGGCGTAGCCATAGACACTGGCCGAATATATCTTGGTACCTGGGCACGCCTGCGATCTGTTAAAATATAAAGTTGTATGTACACATTAGATACAGGTTAAATATTATTGAATATTGTTGAGTTATGTATCTTCAGCATCAATGCATGAGAGAGAAGAGAGAGAGAAGAGAGAAGAGAGAGAGAAAAGAGAGAAGAGAGAGAAAAGAGAGAAGAGAGAGAAGAGAGAGAAGAAGAGAGAAGAAGAAGAGAGAAGAAGAGAGAAGAAGAGAGAGAAGAGAGAGAAGAGAGAGAGGAGAGAGAAGAAGAGAGAAGAAGAAGAGAGAAAAAGAGAGAAGAAGAGAGAGAAGAGAGAGAAGAGAAAGAGAGAGAAGAAGAGAGAAGAAGAGAGAAGAAGAAGAGAGAAGAAGAGAGAGAAGAGAGAGAAGAGAGAGAAGAGAGAGAAGAAGAGAGAAGAAGAGAGAAGAAGAGAGAAGAAGAGAGAAGAAGAAGAGAGAAGAAGAAGAGAGAAGAAGAGAGAAGAAGAGAGAGAAGAGAGAGAAGAAGAGAGAAGAAGAAGAGAGAAGAAGAGAGAGAAGAGAGAGAAGAGAGAGAAGAGAGAGAAGAGAGAGAAGAAGAGAGAAGAAGAAGAGAGAAGAAGAGAGAGAAGAGAGAGAAGAGAGAGAAGAGAAGAGAGAGAAGAGAGAGATATAGCTTTATATAGATATATAGCTCTATATACATACATATCCATATGAATATCTCTCTCTCTCTCTATTTTTATATATATATATATATATATTTTTTATATATAGATATATATATATATATATATATATATATATATAGATAGATATAGATATAGATATGTAAAAATATATCTTAAATATATTATTAAACTTTGTTTCATTGTTAATAAACATGATGGAGCATGAATGTTTTATTTAAAGTCTCTATGGGGGGTAGTTATCAAGCCGTCAACCTCAAATACGCTGGAATTTCGCAGCGTATTTGTGGCGAGGCTGATTCGCCTTAGTTATCAAAGGCTCGAGACTGGCAAAAGTAGAATTTTGTGACGTAAGCTTCGATCCGCCGGACTCAGTCCGACACAGATCGATTCTTACGTCACTCCAGATGTTCCGCACACAAGTGCGGCACATTCTCACTACTTTTGCTAGCTATCAAAAAACTAGCAGGTACGCTCGCCACTTTTACGGCCCAGAGTACCTGGTTTTCAATCCGCCACCCCTGGAGGCGGCGGATCCTATAGGGATCAATGGGAGTCTGACCATAGCGAAAGTACAAGTTCGCTGCTAACAGACATCCCATTGATTTCTATGGGAGCTGTCTACACCTAACACCCTAACATGTACCCCGAGTCTAAACACCACTAATCTGACCCCCCCTACACCGCCGCAACTAAATAAAGTTATTACCCCCTAAACCGCCGCTCCCGGAGCCCACCGCAAGCTACTCTATACATATTAACCCCTAAACCGCCGCTCCCGGAGCCCACCGCAACTATAATAAATGTATTAACCCCTAAACCGCCGCTCCCTGAACCCGCCGCAACCTATATTAAATGTATTAACCCCTAATCTGCCCCCCCTACACCGTCGCCACCTATAATAAATTTATTAACCCCTATCCTGCCCCCCCTATACCGTCGCCACCTATAATAAATTTATTAACCCCTAATCTGCCCCCCCTACACCGTCGCCACCTATAATAAATTTATTAACCCCTAATCTGCCCCCCCTACACCGTCGCCACCTATAATAAATTTATTAACCCCTATCCTGCCCCCCACTACGCCGCCGCCACTGTAATAAAATTATTAACCCCTAAACCTAAGTCTAACCCTAACCCTAACGCCCCCTAACTTAAATATTAATTAAATACATCTAAATAAATTAACTCTTATTAACTAAATGAATCCTATTTAAAACTAAATACTTACCTTTAAAATAAACCCTAATATAGCTACAATATAAATAATAATTATATTCTAGCTATTTTAGGATTTATTTTTATTTTACAGGTACCTTTCAATTTATTTTAACCATGTACAATAACTATTAAATAGTTATTAACTATTTAATAGCTTACCTAGCTAAAATAAAGAGAAATGTACCTGTGAAATAAATCCTAACCTAAGTTACAATTAAACCTAACACTACACTATACTTTAATAAATTATTCCTATTTAAAAATAAATACTTACCTGTAAAATAAACCCTAAGATAGCTACAATGTAATTAATACTTATATTATAGCTATCTTAGGATTTATATTTAGTTTACAGGTAACTTTGTATTTATTTTAGCTAGTTAGAATAGTTATTAAATAGTTATTAACTATTTAATAACTACCTAGCTAAAAGAAATACAAAATTACCTGTAAAATAAATCCTAACTTAAGTTACAATTAAACCTAATACTACACTATCATTAAATTAACTAAATAAACTACCTACAAATAACTAAAATGAAATACAATTACATAAACTAACTAAAGTACAAAAAATAAAAAAAGCTAAGTTACAAAAAATAAAAAATTAAGTTACAAACATGTTAAAAATATTACAACAATTTTAAGCTACTTACACCTAATCTAAGCCCCCTAATAAAATAACAAACCCCCCCAAAATAAAAAAAAATCCCTACCCTATTCTAAATTACATAAATTTCAAAGCTCTTTTACCTTACCAGCCCTTAAAAGGGCCATTTGTGGGGGCATGCTCCAAAAAGTTCAGCTCTTTTGCCTGTAAAAGAAAAATACAACCCCCCCCCCAACATTAAAACCCACCACCCACATACCCCTAATCTAACCCAAACCCCCCTTACAAAAACCTAACACTAATCCCCTGAAGATCATCCTACCTTGAGTCGTCTTCACTCAGCCGAGCCACCGATGGAACTGAAGAGGACATCCGGAGCGGAAGAAGTTAATCCTCCAAGCGGCGCTGAAGAAATCTTCCATCCGATGAAGTCATCATCCAGGCGGCGCTGAAGAAGTCTTCGATCCGGCCGATGTCATCTTCAAAGAGGCGCTGAAGAGGTCTTCTATCCGGGCGAAGTCATCTTCCAAGCCGGGTCTTGAATCTTCCTTCCGCCAACGCGGAACCACCTTCTTCACCGACGGACTACGACGAATGACGGCTCCTTTAAGGGACGTCATCCAAGATGGCGTCCCCTCAATTCCGATTAGCTGATAGGATTCTATCAGCCAATCGGAATTAAGGTAGGAAAAATCTGATTGGCTGATGGAATCAGCCAATCAGATTGAGCTCGCATTCTATTGGCTGTTCCGATCAGCCAATAGAATGCGAGCTCAATCTGATTGGCTGATTGGATCAGCCAATCGGATTGAACTTGAATCTGATTGGCTGATTCCATCAGCCAATCAGATTTTCCTACCTTAATTCCAATTGGCTGATAGAATCCTATCAGCCAATCGGAATTGAGGGGACGCCATCTTGGATGACGTCCCTTAAAGGAGCCGTCATTCGTCGTAGTCCGTCGGTGAAGAAGGTGGTTCCTCGTCGGCGGAAGGAAGATTCAAGACCCGGCTTGGAAGATGACTTCGCCCGGATAGAAGACCTCTTCAGCGCCTCTTTGAAGATGACATCGGCCGGATCGAAGACTTCTTCAGCGCCGCCTGGATGATGACTTCATCGGATGGAAGATTTCTTCAGCACCGCTTGGAGGATTAACTTCTTCCGCTCCGGATGTCCTCTTCAGTTCCATCGGTGGCTCGGCTGAGTGAAGACGACTCAAGGTAGGATGATCTTCAGGGGATTAGTGTTAGGTTTTTGTAAGGGGGGTTTGGGTTAGATTAGGGGTATGTGGGTGGTGGGTTTTAATGTTGGGGGGGGTTGTATTTTTCTTTTACAGGCAAAAGAGCTGAACTTTTTGGGGCATGCCCCCACAAATGGCCCTTTTAAGGGCTGGTAAGGTAAAAGAGCTTTGAAATTTATGTAATTTAGAATAGGGTAGGGATTTTTTTTATTTTGGGGGGGTTTGTTATTTTATTAGGGGGCTTAGATTAGGTGTAAGTAGCTTAAAATTGTTGTAATATTTTTAACATGTTTGTAACTTAATTTTTTATTTTTTGTAACTTAGCTTTTTTTATTTTTTGTACTTTAGTTAGTTTATGTAATTGTATTTCATTGTAGTTATTTGTAGGTAGTTTATTTAGTTAATTTAATGATAGTGTAGTATTAGGTTTAATTGTAACTTAAGTTAGGATTTATTTTACAGGTAATTTTGTATTTCTTTTAGCTAGGTAGTTATTAAATAGTTAATAACTATTTAATAACTATTCTAACTAGCTAAAATAAATACAAAGTTACCTGTAAACTAAATATAAATCCTAAGATAGCTATAATATAATTATTAATTATATTGTAGCTATATTAGGGATTATTTTACAGGTAAGTATTTAGTTTTAAATAGGAATAATTTATTAAAGTATAGTGTAGTGTTAGGTTTAATTGTAACTTAGGTTAGGATTTATTTCACAGGTAAATTTCTCTTTATTTTAGCTAGGTAAGCTATTAAATAGTTAATAACTATTTAATAGTTATTGTACATGGTTAAAATAAATTGAAAGGTACCTGTAAAATAAATATAAATCCTAAGATAGCTAGAATATAATTATTATTTATATTGTAGCTATATTAGGGTTTATTTTATAAGTAAGTATTTAGTTTTAAATAGGATTCATTTAGTTAATAAGAGTTAATTTATTTAGATGTATTTAATTAATATTTAAGTTAGGGGGGCGTTATGGTTAGGGTTAGACTTAGGTTTAGGGGTTAATCATTTTATTACAGTGGCGGCGGCGTAGTGGGGGGCAGGATAGGGGTTAATAAATTTATTATAGGTTGCGGCGGGTTCATGGAGCGGCGGTTTAGGGGTTAAACTATTTATTTAGTTGCGGAGAGGTGCGGGATCAGCAGGATAGGGGTTAATAATTTTATAATAGAGGGCGACGGTATAGGGGGGGCAGGATAGGGGTTACTAGGTATAATGTAGGTGGCAGCGGTGTCCGGGAGCGGCGGTTTAGGGGTTAATACATTTATAAGACTTGCGGCGGGGTCTAGGAGCGGCGGTTTAGGGGTTAATACATTTATAAGACTTGCGGCGGGGTCTAGGAGCGGCGGTTTAGGGGTTAGTAACTTTATTTAGTTGCGGGGGCCTCCGGGGGCGCCGGTATAGGGGGTAGAACAGTGCAGTTTAGTGTGAGTGCTTAGTGACAGGCTAGCAATAAAGCTGGGAAAAAGCCGAAGGGCAGCGAGATCGGATGAGTGATAACTGTCACAGTCCGCTGCTCATCGCCCCGCGGCTTTTTGACAGCTTTATTTGATAACTTAGGCAAACGTATTCAAGGTCCGAGGCGGCGAAGGTAGGCGAGCTTAGGCAGACGTATAGGGCCGGCGAAGCCAGAAAAGTAGACGGCTTGATAACTACCCCCCTATAGATTCAATTATGTTGATAATCTAATGTTGAACTAAATTGTATTGCATTGATCCTCTACAGCAGTGTTTTGCAACTAGTGTGCCATGAGAGATCCTCAGGTGTGCCACGGCAGATTTACAACAGTGTGAACAACAGTGTGACATATTTTTTTAACTTTTCTTTTTTTTTATACTCCCAGTGCAGGGGTAGTTTGTAGGAGGCATGGCATAACAGCACAATACATACAGTATGTGTTTGTGTACATGTGTGTATATATATATATATATATGCTGTATTAGGCTTCAATGTGTGATTGTTTTTTAATTTTGGGATGGTGGTGTGCCACAGGATTTTTAAATGTAAAAAAGTTTACCATGGCAAAAAAAATGTTTAAAAATCACTGCTCTACAGTAATAATTTTTTTGTGTTATGCTAATTTTTGGTATTGAAGTAAATAAAATACAAAAGAAATATCAAAAATAAAAGGACTGCTAAAAAGGCAATAAGATTCTTGAAGAAATCAAATATATAATCATGTAACACAGTAAAATAAAAAATAAAAAATGATCCACTAATGTAATTGTTCATTGAATTGCGTCATTTAAGTATCCATCTATCTATTAACTTCGAAGACAATCACTTACACATTCGGACCTGCGCTCTCAACGCTTCATAGCGCTCTGTCTCCCGCCGCCTAAGGTCCGAAAACCTTCTCAGACAGCTTCGACGTGTCCGGGTAATCCCGGACACCCTCCTCATCCTCCGCATCATCTCATAGATGATGCGGTCTCTATGTTCATGTTGAATCCCCCTTACCCCGCCTATGCGACGGGGAAAGTACCTGTTCATCCCATACACCAGAATAAGCAATTCTCCCTGGGTGAATGGGGTAGACATACTTGCAACTCAATTCAAAAAAAAAAATTCTGAATTTTTTTTAAAGTGTGACATATATATAGCAATCATAGAGAAATATCATTGGTTGTTGCAAGTGTACATAAAAATATCAATATTTGGTTGGCGGATTATATGTAGCACGTGTCCATTTTCACATTATCTAACACATGCGCCACTAATTACTTGCATGTTAATAACAAACAATTTAAAATACAAACGATTGTCGAATCATACGTCCTTTAAATTTCAAATATTGAAATGTTCCTTTATTTACTGTCAGGTATAATGCTGTCGCCTTAAAAAATATAAAGGTGTATAAATATTTCGTAAACATTCACTTAGGCCCAACTGTTAATTATGTTTGCAATGAATATATTTGCAAAAATAGTGAAAAAACATTAATGGCGACATATAAATAAGTGCTAATAATCCGTCATGCTAGTCTATAGGATGTCATACATATATACTAGTATTCATCCCAAACAAACATTTACAATTCTGCCTGAGTGGATGTAGACAGCATTATTACATACAAAAATAAATATTATTTATTATTGCGACGGCGATATACAAAATAAAGCCAAATTTGATTGGTTATTGGTTGTAAATAAATATGATATTTGGTTGGCTGATTGCATGTCTCACGTGTTCACTATAACTTTCTTTGCATGTCTCACGTGTTCACTATAACTTTAAAGTGTACCAAAAGTTTTTGCTTGTCAGTTTATATGTTTCACGGGTTCATAATTTGCTGTTTAACTCCTTAACATAAACAAATCATGCGACAGTATTAAAGCAACGTAAAACAAATTAATTTACTTACGGTTTATTGAAATAAATTGTGATTGCCTTGTATTCATGCGGCTACAAAGTAAATGCCAAAAATTCAAGAGATCCCTCCTGTCGGACAATAGACCTCAAAGTAAAAAATAAACTGACCCCTTTTATAGACAACTATGACACACTGTAGGCATGTATGACACACTGTAGACACGGATGACACACTGTAGACAAGTATGACGACTTATCCGTCATAAAATAATTAATACTGCAACATAGATGTAATATTAAACATTATCTAAGACATCGAGATCGTTCGATCGTTACATTAAACGGGCGTCATAAATGACGTAATTATATTAATATTAATTGTTTTATAATTACAATAAATAAAAATGACAATTGTTAACTGCTAATTAAGATTTATTTTCAAGTCTATAAAAGGGAATGTAAAATGGAGTCTAATCACCTATGCTTTACAAGAGCTGTAGGTACAAGAGCTACAAGACTGTTGAGATATTTATTTACATTGCTTATTTATTTATTCTCTTGCTGCTATTTTTATCCTTGTCATGTCTGCGCCTGGTAAAACAAAGTCAGGGTGCAGCATACAATTTAATTATGAGCAAAACAAAGTTTTAGTGACCCTTATTTTACAACATTACGATTTTATTATTGGTTCTAAAGCCCAGAAAACATCGCTCTCCAGGAAAAAACAAATCTGGGGAGCAATCGCTGACAGTGTGTCCGCCGAAGGGAATCATCCAAAACCGGCGGATGCATGTAAGAAAAGATTTTCGGACATCAAAAGAAACTTAAAGGCCAAGCTGTCCAGGGAGTTACAGTCTGCACGTCGGACCGGTGGTGGCGAGCCATATGTGGCTGAACTTACTGAATATGAGGTTCAGCTGCGGGAGAAGCTGGGAGCAAACCTAACGCTCGGTCTGGATTTAGTGGGGCATGATACTGACGAGTTGGCCGGTAAGATGATATTACTTGAAATCTTCATGTTGCACATTTTTGTGATTGTTCCATCAAATTTTTATTAAAGGGACATAACACCAACATTTTGTATTTTATGATTTAGAAATAGAATTTAATGTAGAACATAATTTTAAGTTACTTATATTATCTAATTGGTTTGATTCTATTCAGATTATTTGATGAAAAGCATATCTATATATGCTCAATAGCTGCTGATTGGATGATGCACATAAATCATGTGATTTGAAAAACATTGTGCATTGCTTTCTCTTCAAATAAGGACATTTTACAAATAGAGAAAAAGAAGATATGAAAGTCAATAGAAATGTGTTTTACATTTATATTCTCAATCGGAATCATGAAAGAAAGATTTTCGGTTTAGTGCCCCTTTTAATATCATTATGTGCAATATTACTCATATTTTATTTCTTGTATTTTGTTGAAGCATCTACCAGTGCAGCAGCTGCTGTGGCTGCTGATGCTGAATCCGAGAGTGAAGATGCTGAAGATGGCGATAATACACTGCTATTGCCCGTCAGTATCCACACTGAATCCAGCCACAGCTTCTCCTCGGCCGCCACGCACCCGGACATTATGTGCAGCACCCCTGATGTAGCAAGCATTGGCCGATCTACAGGTATGTTTAATATTATTAGCTTGCTTTAAATTTAATTGTTTTCACTTGTCTGATTGGTCTAAGTTCTAAATATGTATATTCATTTTTATTTATCTAGTTGATGTCCGAAGGGCTTTAGGACCACCTCCAAGATCTACGATCTCCTCCTCAGGTAAAAGAAAAAATAAAAATAGAATGTTATCTTACTATCTTTCTTTGAAAATCCTGAATGTAAGCTTAAAAGACAGGCCATTTTGGATTTACCACCTGGCTACAGCTTTTTCATTGTTGTCTATATGTAACCATCCAATCAAAAAACGTCGTCATTTTATTGAAAAATAATGTGCCTGCTTGTATTATTACTTTGTATAGATTTTCAAGGAAATATAAAAAGAAAAATAATCATTATTGATAATAGGATTAACTAATAATCTTGCTTAATATGAAATGATCTATCTGAATCATGTAAGTTTAGTTCTTTCTAGACTATCACTTTGATGATCATTACATATATTTTAATTTACAACTCTTTAGAAATTAAAATGAATTTAAGGTTTGGATAATCACCTGTGTATTGCATGACCATTCTTTGAGGCCTATTTACAAAACAACAGTGCGGATCAGGTATGACAGACATAGCTGAATGTGTAGAGCAATAAGTTCTCAGAAATCAGAGCAGGTGGACAGGGTTATGGAGCAGGGGTCTTTAGACTGTTGCTTCATAAGAGTTGTTTTCAAAGAGTCAGTATACTCCCAATAAACACGGCCCTTAAAGCTACATAAGGAGCTTGATAAATGGACCTCTATCTCTCTCTCTGTCTCTCTCTCTCTCTCTCATGTTTTAACTGACAAATGGAGTTGTAGGTACAAATTTTATTGCAAGCATCCAGGCTTTACACAACATGCATTTATAATCATACATATAAAGAAAGCTGCTCCATACCCTTGATGCTATTCACCACAATTGAGTCTGATCTTGTTTATTGAACAACACAGTGCTGACGGGCCATTGTCCATGACTCTGAAGGGGGCATTCTCTACATTCAGTGAGTTATTGTGGACATGATCTGCACTGTTGGATCATGTCCAACCGAAAAAAGATAAATAGGCCTAGAATATATTCTCTGTGCAACATCATTGTCAATACTCAAGCTCATAACACCATTAGTGGTGCTTGTAATCATGTCATTGATTAATAAACAGAATAAACCGAGTTTGATATTGTTGAATTTATAACATTGATGTGTTAAAAATGATGTGGTACGGTCATTAATTCTAAAAAAAAATTGAATATGATATATTTTTGATACTAAGCCACTTTAAAAGTATAAATTAATATACACATTCTTATTTAGTTTATACATTTCAGATAACATACAATATACAAATCAGTAATGTTAAAATACTGTGTCTTACCAATTTGATTGTGTTATGATTGATTTAAGATATATGTTTAATATCATATGCATTTAATACTTCCAAATACATTAAGTTAACTAACAATATATATTTTATTTTTAATTTCTTTAGATGCCGAGCGCGCATTACTGACTTCGGAGGAGATCGACTGTTGTCTTCGTGAGCTGAGAGATTTCACAGAGGAGTCGTCCCTGGGAGAGAACCTATTTCCAGAATCACAGGATCAGGGACTCTCCCAGGGAACATCAGAAATAGGTTCTCTCAGCCGTTCTGCCCCTCCTGACCCCGAACAACCAGCTGCTTTGGACCCTGGTGACCCTCATGCCCCTGTTGGTCATGCCCCATCAGCTCATGGCCGTGCTGATCCTGGCCACCGACTGCCTCGCATCACTGATGAGGAGGCAGTCGGGGAAATGTTAGATCTGGCCAGGCAGTACCGGGCAGAACACCGTGAGTTGCGTGGGGCATTACGCTTATCTATTGACCAACAGGGGCAGATATTAGATCGGGTCATCTCAGTAGATAGGGAAAGATTAGATATAGAAAGGGAAAGGTTTAGAGTAGAAACAGCTAGATTAGATTTAGAGAGGGAAAGATTTGAATATGAGCGACGTAGGGACAGTATCAGAATAGAGTTAGAGAGGGAAAAATAAGAATTAAATAGACGTATGGATAGTTGTAGATTAGAATTGGAGAGGGATAGGTTAAATTTGGATAGGGAAAGATTAGCTTTTGATAGGGCCAGAGCAGCTGAAGACCAGCTAGAACGGCAGCGTCGGGAGAGGGTGGACGAAGACAACAGGGTTTTAAATCGTCAGATGATTTTAAACTTTGGGAGAAGGGCAACAAGGGAGAGATCACCCCCCCTCTCTCCCTCACCCAAAAGAAAAAAAGATTAGGGTGTTTTAATGTGCTCATTTTATTAGGGTTTTTAATATAATTTTAGGTTTCAATTATTTAAAAAATTAAAAATATGAATAAAATATTTTTAAGTTTTTAACTAAATGTCTTGATGTTTTTATGATTTTTAATTTAAAAATATGTCAATAATATTTTTAAATTATTTCAAAAATGTTGATGTTTTTACTATTTTTAATTTTTTAATATGTAATGAATATTTTAAAATTAAATAAATGTCGATGTTTTTATGATTTTTAATTTAAAAATATGAATAAAATATTTTTAAATTATTAAATCGTTTTCAGTTTTTATGATTTTTAATTTAAAAATATGAATAAAATATTTTTAAATTATTAAATCTTTTTATGTTTTTATTATTTGTAATTTAAAAATATGTCTACAATATTTTTAAATTATTATATGTTTTTCTCTTTTTATGAGTATTAATTTAAAAATATGATTAAATTTTTTTTTTTTTGAAAATAAAAATATATTTTTAAACATTAACAAATGTGTTTGTTATTACTTGATTCACACGTTACAAATGACTGATGTTCTAATTGAATGCATAAGTAATATATTAAAGGGACACTAAACTCAAAATCGTTCATGAATCATATAGAACATACAAATTTAAACAACATTACAATTTACTTCTATTATTTATTTTGCTTAATATTTTAGATATACTAATTTGAAGAAAAAACAATGCACATGGGTGAGCCAATCACATGAGGCTTCTATGTGCTGCAACTAATCAGCAGCTACTGAGCATATCTAGATATGCTTTTCATCAAAGAATATCAAGAGAATAAAAAAAATTAGATAATAGAAGAAAATTAGAAAGATGTTTAAAAATGCATTTTACATATTACATTTTATTTTCTTTGAAGATTTATAATATTGAGCTTTTGGAGAAAAAAGTTATTATAATAAAGTGAACTTGAATCAATATTTATATTTAAAATATTAATTGTTAACATGTGATATTCACATTTTAAAACACTTTTGCTAATTGTTTTTATATATTTATTTTAAAATTAAAGTCCATACCCTTGGACAGAACTTATTTATTGGTGGATGAATGTATACACCAATCAACAAGAACAACCAAGGTAGTTAAACAAAATGGGTTGGCATGTAAAGTTACAAAAATGATTATTTTAAAAAATATATAAAGATTAGTTTAAAAAAACAATTGAATAATTAATAATTTGATTACATTTGTATGCTCTATATAAATAACACATAAAAAATCATTAAGTTCGGGGGTCTCTTTATTAGTTAAAACATTATAAAAAATATATTTAGAGAGAGAAAAAACTTAATAAATAGAGATATTGAAAGAGAGAGGGTTTGTGTTAGAGAAAGAGGGAGGGATTGTGAGAGAGAGAGATGGATTGTGAGGGAGAGAGGGAGAGAGAGAGAGGCGATTGTGTGAGAGAGAGAAAGAGGGGGGATATTGTGTGTGAGAGAGAGAGAGAGAGAGAGAGAGAGAGAAAGAGGGGGGATATTGTGTGTGTGTGAGAGAGAGAGAGAGAGAGAGAGAGAAAGAGAGAAAGAGAGAGAGAGAAAGAGAGAGAAAGAGAGAGAGAGAGAAAGAGAGAGAGAAAGAGAGAGAGAAAGAGACAGAGAGAGAGAGAGAGAGAGAGAGAGAGATTGTGCAGGGGGAATGTGAGTAAGAGAGAGGGATTGTGAGGGGGGGATTGTGAGAAAGAGAGAGAGAGAGAGAGAAAGAGAGAGAAAAACTGTGATGTAGATAAAGACAGACAGCACCAAAAAAAACATGTATAGAACTGTAGTGCATTGCTGCTAGGTCCATTAATGAAAAAAATAATTGTATCTTAGATTTTATATTATTATAATGTGACCGTTAAAATTAATATACATAACATTGAGCTCATGCACGTTAAAGGGACAATGAACCAATGAATTTGTTTTATTTTTTATGCAGATAGAGCATGACATTTTAAGCAACCTTTTAATTTACTACTATTCACTGATGTTCTTCATTATCTTTTTTAGATTAATTGTAAATGCAAGAATGTAATTATTTATTCTGGAACATTTATGGTGATAAACCTGTTTATTCTAAAACACAAGTATGCCTAAATAAATGAAATAAAATGGTCATTTTAAAAAAATGAAATACAGAATATTAACACATTAATAAATATTTATTGTTAGAGCCTTACAAATAACAAAAGAGTCAAGTGTAGATCTTTAAAAAAAATAGTTTAATGAGATTTTATTAAACATGTGTCTCATCAACTTTACATTAAACAATAGCAACATTTTCAAAAATAAACCATTTTCAATCAATGGCTTTACAATGATATACAATTTCATTCATAGAAACGACAATATTTGCTCAAAGGTAATCCAAAATATAGCAGCTTTTGGATTACAAATAATAATGTAAAGTAAAGAAAAACACAAATAAAAACTGTATGTTGCACAATCAACCTTCTTGCCCAAAAACCCCCTGGATATAGACTGATCGAGCTTGGACACCCAGAGCATTGTGCTCCAGGTCTGGGTCGATGAATTCACCATATTCATTGTCCAAGCTCTCCATATCTATATCCGGGATTTTTAGGGCAATATTGTGCAACATACAGCAAACCATAAAAATTAAGGAGACTTTGGAGGGGGCGTACTGAAGGACACCACCAGAGATGTCCAAGCAGCGGGAACGGCTCTTCAGCACGCCAAAGGTGCGCTCAATGACAGATCTTGTTGCCTTGTGTGCACGGTTGTAGCGCACCTCTTCCACTCCGTTGGGGTTTTGGACGGGTGTGAACAGCCACGGAAGACACGGATACCCAGAATCACCTGAAAAAACAAAATAGAGAATTGACATTAGCAATAGGAATGATTAAAATATTTCATATACATATGGTTAAAGCATTGTTTTTCAACCAATGGGCCGTGGCACACTAGTGTGCCATGTCAGAGATCCTCAGGTGTGCTGTGGCTGACAACAGTGCGGTTGTGTACCTCTTTCAAAACTCTAAATATTGGGAGGTATTTGACAGGATCATCAGGCATCATTTACAACCATAACATTGACATTCATTCACAGACAATCATTATGATTGATTGTGAATGAATGTCAATATGTCATGTATATTTTGTAGGAGGCATGGCATGACAGCACAGTACAGTGTGTGTGTGTGTGTGTGTGTGAATATATATATATATATATAGAGAGAGAGATTTACAAAAAAGATCAGCACTCACCAATGTAGTAACCACTCGAATGCATGGCCAAGATAAATGTAGACAAAAGTATAAGCATAGAGACAAGACCTGGTGTTGATCCCTGTAGTCCCACGCCACAAAAGCCAGCACACGAGATTTAAGCAACACACCTTCCTTTAATACAAAGCATAACGTTTCAGCTCCCAATGGAGCCTTGATCACATGCAGTAATTAATCAAAATAGATCAGGCATATATATATCCAGATCGAACACTCATCACCCTCAACCTGGCGTCACAGATGACCTGGATATTCAGCGAGTGATTGAATTTCCTATCCCGGTAGGGCTCTTCTTCATCCCTGGTAGGCTGCACTAGGATGTGAGTGCAGTCGATGGCTCCCAATACCCTTGGCAATCCAGCTTGATGGTAGAACTGGAGCTTGACAGCATGCCACTCCTCCGGTGTGTTTGGGAAGTGGACATGATGGACTAGGCGTCGGTGCAAAGCATCCAGGACAACCTTCAGATGACGTGAGAAGGTTGTCTGGCTCATACCAACGCCTAGACCTGTCACAGCCTGGAATGACCCAGTTGCCAAGAAATAGAGGACCGCAAGAAGCTTTACCATCCCAGGGATTGCCCTCGTTCTTCTAGTGAGTGGCTCGAGAGAGTCCGCGATCTCGACATAGAGCCTCTCAATAGAGGCCCTATCCAGTCGAAATCGACGGATCACCTCTCGGTCACTGAGGGCATGGAGCCCAATCCTTGGGTAGAAAACCCTTGGCACTCGCCAGCGTCTTCCATGTTGTATTGCAGCCATCAACACCCGTCTTGTCCTGCGTCTCCTTAATAAAAGAACAAAATTGACAACATTGAGGATGTCCATCCTCAAACAAAGAACCAAACAATAATAATGAAAAGCAGTGATTGAACAGCCCCTTTTATAATGCCTAGTTTCACAGATGTGAACGTTTTCAGTAATTAACTAAATTGGTGCAGCAATCATTACCTAAGACATGGCTTGCACATTTCGTGAAGTATCGCGTCATATAACGCTCAATTAAAGTGACTAATTGATCAACTACTAAATACTAGTGACGTATATGTCTTTTTTATCGCGTCATTTGACAAGCACAATACGATGTTCATAAACATATCTTATTGAGCCATTCAGGTGTGTATCACCTGTAAGAAATGCAGGTGTCTGTTTAATTATCAAAATTATTTATTCAAAACACATGAGTCTGTTGCTCTAGTTTCAATGTTATTTCATATTTTTCTGTTTGGATGGCAGCATTATGAAGGTGAAAAAGGTCAGTTATTACTGTGTTTTACTATTAAATATTAGAGAATTAAGATTTTTCAATCCTAAGTAACAAAGAGAATGCTGTGTTGAACATTATGTGAAATATTTTGTTATTCTTGATGTGATTCCTAATAACATTTACAAATCAAATGTATTTTGAAAGTGCAGTTAAACATTGACATAAAGCTGACATTTATAATTATTGTAGTTACAAAAAGGGATCCTAGCAAATGACTGAAATGATTTCAATGTATTTTGAAAGTACAAAGTTACACAGTGACATAAAGCCATGAAATTTATAAAGGCATTTTATCTCCAAAAAGGGATACTAGCAACTGACTTAAAAACATGACTATCAAACATTATTCTAGTGATTTACCTTAGCCTCAACGATGCTGCCATCCAAACCAAATCAGAATTCATATAATGCCGATGTAAATTTGCATGTGTTTTGGATAATTGATTGATAGCCTAATTTGTATTGTGTGTAATTAAATAATAGCCTCTTTTGTATTGTGTATAATTAATTGATAGCATTATTGGTGTGCATTGTTTTGAATATTTTGCTATCCTTTGTGTTCATGTGTTTTTCATTTTCAAAATTATAACAATTGCTGTGCAGTGTTTTCATTCTTTTCCTATCCTTTGTGTGCATGTGTTTTTCATTTTCAAAATTATAACATTTGCTGTGCAGTTTTCATTCTTTTCCTATCCTTTGTGTGCATGTGTTTTTCCTTTTCAAAATGGAACAATTGCTGTGCATTGTTTTCATTCTTTTCCTATCCTTTGTGTGCATGTGTTTTTCATTTTCAAAATTATAACAATTGCTGTGCAGTGTTTTCATTCTTTTCCTATCCTTTGTGTGCATGTGTTTTTCATTTTCAAAATTATAACATTTGCTGTGCAGTGTTTTCATTCTTTTCCTATCCTTTGTGTGCATGTGTTTTTCCTTTTCAAAATGGAACAATTGCTGTGCATTGTTTTCATTCTTTTCCTATCCTTTGTGTGCATGTGTTTTTCATTTTCAAAATTATAACAATTGCTGTGCAGTGTTTTCATTCTTTTCCTATCCTTTGTGTGCATGTGTTTTTCATTTTCAAAATTATAACAATTGCTGTGCATTGTTTTCATTCTTTTCCTATCCTTTGTGTGCATGTGTTTTTCATTTTCAAAATTATAACATTTGCTGTGCAGTGTTTTCATTCTTTTCCTATCCTTTGTGTGCATGTGTTTTTCAGTTCCATAAACTGTAACAAGTGGAAAAAAAAAATAAAAAAATTTTCCATAGTTTTATTAGGTGACATGATCGACTCGAGCCCATTGACTACTATAGGATCCGTGACCTCTGAGGCGGCGGATTGAAAATGAGGTACGCTGCGTCAGATAAGACGCGAGCGTAAGTGGTCATTTTTTGATAACTATCAGAAAGCTTCTAATTGTGTCGAAGAGCAGGGCGAAAGCATTGGAATCCGCAAGTTTTCCAGAGGTTTTCTACTTGAATCGATCTGTGTCGAATTGAGAGCGCCGAAACGTATGTTACGTCACCAAAAATCAACTTCGTCCGATTTAGACACTTTGATAACTGAGGCGAAGCCAGTTCGCGACGTGTACGACGTGAATTTCCGGCGGATTTCAAGTAGAACTTTTGATAACTACCCCCCTTTATACGAACCAAAGCCTGTACAAAACAATGAATATCAGGAAGATTAGCAATCTTTCTGTGAAACAACACAGAAAGAGCAGAAATTTGTCCTTTCAAGGAACTTGAAGACAATCCTTTACCCAGACCATTCCTTACCTATATCTAACTCTTTAATATTTTCCAACTTTAAAATAAGTTACATTTAAATTATAACAATCTCCACGCACCTTTTTCCTAAAATAAGTATAAAGAATATTCCAGTCTCCAATTTCTTTAAAAGACCATTATTTCATATAGGGTCCTGAGTAGAAATTACAACGTTTCAAGCCTAAACAGGCTCTTAATCATGTAATACATGATTAAGAGCCTATTTAGGCTTGAAACGTTGTAATTTCTACTCAGGGCCCTATATGAAATAAAGGTCTTTTAAAGAAATTGGAGGCTGGAATATTCTTTATACTTGGATTGACTGGGACCTGGCAAGGCCTTTATTCCGTGCCCCACTACAAGCAGAGAAGGTGTGCTGTTTTTCTAACCTTTTGGTGATCAAAAGTAAAATAAGGCAGGAACAAGAGAACCTGCAGAGCATCAATATCTTTGGTGCTGTTAGTTTAAAATAATATATATATATATATATATATATATATATAAAACATTAATATAAAAAAGTGTTGAAGAAATCCAGAGAGTGACTGCACCTTGTATTGCTTATAAATAGATAAATAGTTTTATGTCCTGCTGGCCTGTAGAAATAGCCCTAGATACTACTTTAACTTTGATATAAAATACCACAGGGCCCTTTGGCTGTTTTACTTTTTTATTTATTTAATGGAGCATATTTATCAAGCCAGAAACACAAGTTATGAAGCAGCGGTCTAAAGACCGCTGCTCCATAACCTGTCCCTGTGAGGCAGTGCACAGACATCGCCGGACATCAACCCGATCGAATCCGATCGGGTTGATTGACACCCCCTGCTGGCCACGAATCTGCAGGGGGCGGCATTGCACCATCAGCTCACTAGAACTGCTGGTGCAATTATAAATGCCGACAGCGTATGCTGTCGGCATCTATCGATGTACAGTGGACATGTTCCGCAATATCAGATCATGTCCACTCGCACAATAATAATTAGGCCCCATTGTCTGTAACATCTAATTTTTAGGGTCTTAACTTAATCTAGCGTGTTACACCCTAGTGTTCAGCATCTCAAAAAGCAATGCCAAAGCCATATATGTCTGATATTTCTGAACAAAGGGGATCCCAGAGAAGCATTAATAACCTATTGTGTCATGATTGCAGAAGCTGTTTGTAAATAATTTCAGTGACAGACCTGAAGTTTGTGAAAAAGTTAACGATTTTTTTTATGTGATCACATTTGGCGGTGAAATGGTGGCATGAAATATACCAAAATGGGCCTAAATCAATACTTTGGGTTGTCTACTAAAAAAAATATATAGTTTTTGATAGGTAAATATAAAAAAGGCTCTATTTCTATTTAAACGGAGTGATGGAAAAAATGCTAAAAAACATAATTTATGTAAGAACTTACCTGATAAATTCATTTCTTTCATATTAGCAAGAGTCCATGAGCTAGTGACGTATGGGATATACATTCCTACCAGGAGGGGCAAAGTTTCCCAAACCTCAAAATGCCTATAAATACACCCCTCACCACACCCACAAATCAGTTTAACGAATAGCCAAGAAGTGGGGTGATAAGAAAAAAGTGCGAAAGCATAAAAAATAAGGAATTGGAATAATTGTGCTTTATACAAAAAAATCATAACCACCATAAAAAGAGTGGGCCTCATGGACTCTTGCTAATATGAAAGAAATGAATTTATCAGGTAAGTTCTTACATAAATTATGTTTTCTTTCATGTAATTAGCAAGAGTCCATGAGCTAGTGACGTATGGGATAATGAATACCCAAGATGTGGAACTTCCACGCAAGAGTCACTAGAGAGGGAGGGATAAAAATAAAGACAGCCAATTCCGCTGAAAAACCATCCACACCCCAAAATAAAGTTTAAAAAAAACTGAAAATATAAGCAGAAGAATCAAACTGAAACAGCTGCCTGAAGTACTTTTCTACCAAAAACTGCTTCAGAAGAAGAAAACACATCAAAATGGTAGAATTTAGTAAAAGTATGCAAAGAAGACCAAGTTGCTGCTTTGCAAATCTGATCAACAGAAGCTTCATTCCTAAAAGCCCAGGAAGTAGAAACTGACCTAGTAGAATGAGCCGTAATCCTTTGAGGCGGGAACTTACCCAACTCCACATAAGCATGATGAATCAAAGACTTTAACCAAGACACCAAAGAAATGGCAGAAGCCTTCTGACCTTTCTTGGAACCAGAAAAGATAACAAATAGATTGGAAGTCTTCCTAAAATCTTAGACTGGAAGTCTTCCTAAAATCTAAATAAAGTTTAAATCTTATAATGAAAAAAACTGAAATTATAAGCAGAAGAATCAAACTGAAACAGCTGCCTGAAGTACTTTTCTACCAAAAACTGCTTCAGAAGAAGAAAACACATCAAAATGGTAGAATTTAGTAAAAGTATGCAAAGAAGACCAAGTTGCTGCTTTGCAAATCTGATCAACCGAAGCTTCATTCCTAAACACCCAGGAAGTAGAAACTGACCTAGTAGAATGAGCTGTAATCCTTTGAGGTGGAGTTTTACCCGACTCAACATAAGCATGATGAATCAAAGACTTTAACCAAGATGCCAAAGAAATGGCAGAAGCCTTCTGGCCTTTCCTGGAACTGGAAAAGATAACAAATAGAAGTCTTTCGGAAATCTTTAGTAGCTTCAACATAATATTTCAAAGCTCTGACTACATCCAAAGAATGCAACAATCTTTCCTTAGAATTCTTAGGATTAGGACACAATGAAGGAACCACAATTTCTCTACTAATGTTGTTAGAATTCACAACCTTAGGTAAAAATTTAAATGAAGTTCGCAACACCGCCTTATCCTGATGAAAAATCAGAAAAGGAGACTCACAAGAAAGAGCAGATAATTCAGAAACTCTTCTAGCAGAAGAGATGGCCAAAAGAAACAAAACTTTCCAAGAAAGTAATTTAATATCCAGCGAATGCATAGGTTCAAACCAAATTCAAACGCCAAGGAGGAGAAATTGACTTAATGACAGGTTTTATACGAACCAAAGCCTGTACAAAACAATGAATATCAGGAAGATTAGAAATTTGTCCTTTCAAGGAACTTGAAGACAAACCTTTATCCAGACCATCCTGAAGAAACTGTAAAATTCTAGGAATTCTAAAAGAATGCCAAGAAAAATGATGAGAAGAACACCAAGAAATGTAAGTCTTCCAGACTCGATAATATATCTTCCTAGACACAGATTTACGAGCCTGTAACATAGTATTAATTACGGAGTCAGAGAAACCTCTATGACTGAGAATCAAGCGTTCAATCTCCATACCTTCATATTTAATGATTTGAGATCCTGATGGAAAAAAGGACCTTGCGATAGAAGGTCTGGTCTTAACAGAAGAGTCCACGGTTGGCAAGTAGCCATCCGAACAAATTCCGCATTCCAAAACCTGTGAGGCCATGCTGGAGCCACCAGCAGAACAAACGAACGCTCCTTTAGAATCTTTGAAATCATTCTTGGAAGAAGAACTAGAGGCAGAAAGATATAGGCAGGATGATATTTCCAAGGAAGTGATAATGCATCCACTGCTTCCGCCTGAGGATCCCTGGATCTGGACAGATACCTGGGAAGCTTCTTGTTTAGATGAGAAGCCATCAGATCTATTTCTGGAAGTCCCCAGATTTGAACAATCTGAAGAAATATCTCTGGGTGAAGAGACCATTCGCCCAGATGTAAAGTTTGGCGACTGAGATAATCCGCTTCCCAATTGTCTATACCTGGGATGTGAACCGCAGAAATTAGACAGGAGCTGGATTCCGCCCATGCAAGTATTCGAGATACTTCTTTCATAGCCAGAGGACTGTGAGTCCCTCCTTGATGATTGACATATGCCACGGTTGTGACATTGTCCGTTTGAAAACAAATGAACGACTCTCTCTTTAGAAGCGGCCACGACTGAAGAGCTCTGAAAATCGCACGGAGTTCCAAAATGTTGATTGGTAATCTCGCCTCCTGAGATTCCCAAACCCCCTGCGCTGTCAGAGACCCCCATACAGCTCCCCAACCTGTCAGACTTGCATCTGTTGAGATCAAAGTCCAGGTCGGAAGAACAAAAGAAGCCCCCTGAACTAAACGATGGTGGTCTGTCCACCACGTCAGAGAGTGTCGTACAATCAGTTTTAAAGATATTAATTGTGATATCTTTGTATAATCCCTGCACCACTGGTTCAGCATACAAAGCTGAAGAGGTCGCATGTGAAAACGAGCAAAGGGGATCGCGTCCGATGCAGCAGTCATAAGACCTAGAATTTCCATGCATAAGGCTACCGAAGGGAATGATTGAGACTGAAGGTTTCGACAAGCTGAAACCAATTTCAGACGTCTCTTGTCCGTCAAAGACAGAGTCATGGACACTGAACATAAATAAGCTTTCCTTAGAAAGGATTCAATTTTCCTATCTAAATGATCCTTAAAAGAAGTACTATCTGCCGTAGGAATAGTAGTACATTTAGCAAGAGTAGAGATAGCCCCATCAACTTTAGGGATTTTGTCCCAAAACTCTAATCTGTCAGATGGCACAGGATACAACTTCTTAAACCTTTTAGAAGGAGTAAAAGAATTACCCAGATTATTCCATTCCCTGGAAATTACTTCAGAAATAGCATCAGGGACGGGAAAAACTTCCGGAATAACTACAGGAGGTTTAAAAACCGTATTTAAACGTTTAGATTTAGTATCAAGAGGACCAGATTCCTCTATTTCTAATGCAATTAAGACTTCTTTAAGTAAAGAACGAATACATTTTTTATTTTAAATAAATATGAAGATTTATCAGTGTCAATTTCTGAAACAGAATCCTCTGAACCAGAGAAATCATCATCAGAAACAGAATCAGAATGATGATGTTCATTTAAAAATTCATCTGATAAATGAGAAGTTTTAAAAGACTTTTTACGTTTACTGGAAGGAGGAATAACAGACATAGCCTTCTTAATAGATTTAGAAACAAAATCTCTTATGTTAACAGGAACACCCTGAGTATTAGATGTTGATGGAACAGCAACAGGTAATGGAACATTACTAAAGGAAATATTATCTGCATTAGCAAGTTTATCATGACATTCATCACAAACAACAGCCGGAGGGACAGTTACCACAAGTTTACAACAAATGCACTTAACTTTGGTAGATCCAGCATCAGGCAGCGAATTTCCAGAAGTAGCTTCTGATCCAGGGTCAATCTGAGACATCTTGCAATATGTAATAGAAAAAACAACATATAAAGCAAAATTATCAAATTCCTTAAATTACAGTTTCAGGAATGGGAAAAATGCCAATGAACAAGCTTCTAGCAACCAGAAAAAAATAAACAATGAGACTTAAATAATGTGGAGACAATAATGACGCCCATATTTTTTAGCGCCAAAAAAGACGCCCACATTATTTGGCGCCTAAATGCTTTGGCGCCAAAAATTACGCCACATCCGGTGACGCCGACATCTTTGGTGCAAAAAACGTCAAAAAAATGACGCACATACAAACAACTTCCGGTGACAAGTATGACGCCAGAAATGACTAAGAAAATTTTTTGCGCCAAAAAAGTCCGCGCCAAGAATGACGCAATAAAATGAAGCATTTTCAGCCCCCGCGAGCCTAACAGCCCATAGGAAAAAAGTCAAATTTAAGGTAAGAAAATTTTTTATTATTTAAATGCATTATCCCAAATAATGAAACTGACTGTCTGAAATGTTTAAACACATATATTTAGAACTTTATATAAAAGTGCCCAACCATAGCTTAGAGTGTCACAAAAATAAGACTTACTTACCCCAGGACACTCATCTACATGTAGTAGAAAGCCAAACCAGTACTGAAACGAGAATCAGTAGAGGTAATGGTATATATAAGAGTATATCGTCGATCTGAAAAGGGAGGTAAGAGATGAATCTCTACGACCGATAACAGAGAACCTATGAAATAGACCCCGTAGAAGGAGATCATTGAATTCAAATAGGCAATACTCTCCTCACATCCCTCTGACAGTCACTGCACGCTGAGAGGAAAACCGGGCTCCAGCCTGCTGCGAAGCGCATATCAACGTAGAATCTAGCAAAAACTTACTTCACCACCTCCATGGGAGGCAAAGTTTGTAAAACTGATTTGTGGGTGTGGTGAGGGGTGTATTTATAGGCATTTTGAGGTTTGGGAAACTTTGCCCCTCCTGGTAGGAATGTATATCCCATACGTCACTAGCTCATGGACTCTTGCTAATTACATGAAAGAAATGTTCTGGTCTTTTGAGGAAGTTTTAGTCTGAAATTTCCGGTCCTTTAAAGGTTTAAGGCGGTAAGCATTGGGTATTTCTAAACTCAGGACAAAATTTAGAAACTATTTAGCATGGCTGTTTTTGGTGGTTGTAGATGTGTAACAGATTTTGGGGGTCAAAGTTAGAAAAAAAATTGTTTTTTTTATAGTAAATTATATGATATGAAAATAATGGAATCTTTAGAAAGCCATTTAAAGGGACAGTAAAGTCCAAATTAAACTTGCATGATTTAGATAGGGCATGTAATTTTAAACAGCTTTCTAATTTACTTGTATCATCAAATTTGCTTTGTTCTCTTGTTATTCTTAGTTGAAAGCTAAACATAGGTAGGCTCATATGTTAATTTCTAAGCCCTTGAAGGCCGCCTCTGCATTTGACAGTTTTTCACCACTAGAGGGCGTTAGTTCACGTGTTTCATATAGATAACACTGTGCTCATGCACGTGAAGTTATTTAAGAGTCAGCACTAATTGCCTGAAATGCAAGTCTGTCAAAAGAACTGAGATAAGGAGGAGGCTGTCCGCAGAAGTTTAGATACAAGGTAATTACAGAGGTAAAAAGTATATTTCTATAACAGTGTTAATTATGCAAAACTGGGGAATGGTAAAGAAAGAGATTAACTATCTTTTTAAACAATAATATTTTTGGTGTTTACTATCCCTTTAATGGTGAGAAAAACGGTATATAATATGTGTGGGTACAGTAAATGAGTAAGAGGAAAATTACAGCTAAACACAAATGCCACAGAAATGTAAAAATAGCCCTGGCCCTTAACGGTAAGAAAAATTAAAAATGGTCTGGTCAATAAGAGGTTAAAGGGACATTAATGTCAGAATTAAACTTTCATGATTCAGAGGGAGCATGCAGTTTTAAACAACTCTCCAAATTACTTCTATTATCTCATTTGTTTCGTTATCTTGATATCCATTGATTAGAAACATACCAATGCACTATTGGGAGCTATCTGCTGATTGGTGGCTGCAGATAAATGCCTCTTATCATTGGTCCACCTGATGTGTTCAGCTAGTTCCCAGTTGTGCACTGCTGTTCCTTCAACAAAGAATGAATACCAAGATAATGAAGCAAATTTGATATAAAATTAAACTGGAAACTTTTGTAAAATTGTATCTGTGCATATTATTCTTTATAGTAGTGCCTATTACATGCAGTCAAATGAAAATTGGTGTATGCTGTCCCTTTAAGTATTTTGGAGTGACTCTAGTCTCTCTAGGGGTAGTAAAACACAGTATTTTACAGGAAAATCAGCAAAAATAATGAATGTATATTGCAATATAGTTTTATTGCTGTAGTTAAACATTTTACCTTTTCTTTTATGCCCCTTTAACATGAAGCCCTTGAAGAAAGACTTTTATAAGCTGTATGAATGATCTGCACTTCCTAAGCCTCAGCATGCGGATGAGCCTATAATGTATATTACTTAGATCTCCTTTTCTATAAAAGAACAGTTTCAGTGCAGTGGGCTCATGTACGGTTTATAGAGTGCAGTGAATATCACCCATTTACAGACAGATGCTCATTTGCAAACTGTACAAGTTATTTTGCAGAGTGTGATGTTCAAGCTCAGAGTGAGACTTGAATTTAAAAGTCAAATGCAAACTTTACCGATTTATACAACTGTTATTTATATGTTTATGAATTTCAAATAGAAAGTTGGAAAAAATATGTTATTTATTACTTCAATGTTAGAAATATAGAAAATGATTTATTTAGTAAAGTCACAAACCTCCGTCATACATATGGCCAGGAGAAAAGGAAAAAATTAGAAATGTAGGAAAAATAAAGCAGGGAACATGAAGCACAAATTGGTTCTGGGGCCAGCTATGCTGAAGAGACATAGTCAGGTGTCATGGACTCTCAACATCATGAATTTATCAGATGGTGGGAGTCCACAGGCCATCACATGTGGGATCTTGTACGCAAGATGTTAAGTCCACAAGAGCACTATGAAATAGAGCAGGAAAAAACAGTTAAAGGGATATTCCAGCCAAAACTGGAATCCACTTGGATACATTTCAGTTTTGAATAGAAGCGTTTTTGTAATATACATGTATAAGCAAAAATGCTTCTAACAAAAGCTATAGCTGTTTGAAAGGTGTATTTAAGTATGCGCTGTGCACCAGCATTTTATATACAGCACTTTCTCAGAGAGCCCAAGATGCTTGTATCATCTGGCAATGACTTAATTTGTTATTTGCTAACATAATACAAACTCCCCTGGTGCTCTGAGCAGCTGTAGTATTTAAAATGCTGGTGCGCTGAGAATATACAGCTATCCTTCACATGCACGTGCAGAGAAAAATGTTAGCACAAAAACAATGATAACTTTTACTAGAAGCATTTTTGCCAATACATGTATATTGCAAATATGTTTCTTTTAAAAAATTTAATTCATATATGTGCATTTACATTTTGACCGGAATGTCCTTTTAAGACAGTGAAAACGCACTGACGCCTGTAGAACCTTCCAACCAAAAGCAGCTTCAGAAGAATCAAATGTGTCAAAATTGTAAAAGTATGCAAAGATGACCAAGAAGCTGCCTTACAAGTTTGTTAAATGGAAGCTTTATCCCCGAAATTCCAAGAGGTGTCAAATGCTCTAGTAGAATGAGCAGTAATTCTTTCTGGGGGAGACGTCCTCGCTATCAAGTATGCTTTGCAATTTAAAGCTTTAAGACAAGCTGCCATATTAAATGCTGTAGCTTTTTGTCCCTTTGTCCCAGAAAAATGGATAAACAAGGATCAAGCATTTCTAAATTATTTTGTGCCTTGAAGATTAAATTTCAATGCCCCAACTATATACATCCAAGTTATGGAATTAATTGGCATTCTTAGGAGCTGGACAGAGAGATGGTTTGACAGAGAATGGAACCACACTATTACAAGGAAAGAGTAGTAGGTTCCCAAAACCTCTTTATCTTGATGAAAAATCAGGTGAACAAGTAGAAAGTTTTTACGTCCTTCTGGGTGAGGAAATGGCCAAGAGAAAGAGACAACAGTTGAAAGCCCAGACGATGCATAGGTACAAATGGTTGAGCCTGAAGAACTCTCAAAACCAACTTAAGGTTTCACAGCAGAGAAGCAGGTCTGATATCTGGTCTTATCCTGACCATAGCTTGAATGTCGAGAAGTCTTGAAATTCTTTTGTGATACAAGACTGGTAAAGCAGAAATATGGCCTTTGAGGAAACTGGCTGATAAACCCTTATTTAGACCACCCTGCAAAAATTGTAGAATACAAGTAATTCTAAAAGCGTTCCAATTATAATTCTTAGACTCACACCAAGAAAGGAAACATTTCCAGGCTTTATGATACATGCTTTATCTAACAGGCTTTCTGTCCTGAATCAAGGTGTCTATCACTTTGGGGTATATTTATCAATGTGCGAACGGACATGATACGAAGTAGCGTATTATGTCCGCTGCACATCGATAAATTCCAACATTTATTTATCATTGAACCAGCAGTTCTTGTTGCATATTCACAGCCAATCGGATGCTAGCAAGGGGTGTCAATCAAACCGAACGTATTCGATCAGGTTGATTTCTTTCCGCTGCCTCAGAGCAGGCAGACTTCTGTTTCCGTCGAGGCTGAAGGCTCGGCTGAAACAAGGGGCATCAAGCTCCATACGGAGCTTGCTTGATATGCCCCTTTATCTAAAAAACCCTTTTTTTAAAAAAAGATAAGGGGGTCGATTTATGAAGGAGCGGATGCTGCTTCCAACCCACTCCGCTTCACTTCCGCTTGAACCGGAAGTTAAGAAGCAGCAGTCCTAAGACCACTTCTGAGGTGGCGGACAGCAATCAGCCCGATCCAATATGATCGGGTAGATTAACACCCCCTGCTAGCGGCCGCAAATCTGCAGGGGGCAGTTTTGCACCAGCAGTTCACCAGAACTGCTGGTGCAATGATAAATGCAGACAGCGTATGCTATCGGCATTTATTGATGTGTGGTGGATATGATATGCTACATCGTATCATGTCCCTCCGCACAATAATACATTGACCTCAAGGTGTTTAATCACCATATCTTCAAATTGAGAGATTTGAGCTCTTAATGGAAGAAGGGCTCTTAATAGAGAAGGTCCTTTCTGAGACACCAAGGCTGACTGGAGGGCATTTGTATAAGATCTGCATATCAAGTCCTGTGAGGCCATGAAGGAGCAATCCGAATTACAGAGGCCCTTTCCTGTTTTATCTTGGTTATTACCCTGGACAGCAACACAAAAGGAGGAGAGATGTAAATCAGATTGAATGACTAGGGAATCACTAGTGCATCTATTAAAATTGCTTCTGGATCTCAAGCTCTTACACAACACTGGGGTAGTTTGTGATTCAAGTGAGACCTTTGTCTGGCCTGCCCCAGAAATTCACAATCTGGTTGAATACCTCCTAGTTCATGGACCATTTGCCCTGCAGGGGTGAAGGTATTAACGACTAAGGAATTCCCCTTTACACTCCTTCACACCTTGAATTTGGATTGCTGAAATCATGCAATGATGGTGATCTGCTTAAGTCAGAATGCTGGCTACCTCTTTCATTGCTAAGGCACTTTGAGTACTATCTTGGTGACTGATGTAAGCCACTGCTGGGACATTTTCAAACTGAAGCCTTAGAAATGGCTCCTGTCTTAAAAAGGGCAAATGCTGCAGAGCCCTCAACATTGTGCAGAGTTCCAAGATGTTCCAAGATGTAACCTTGCCTCCCAGGAAGACCAAATTTCTAGTGCTCACTCCAGGTACCCCAGACTCCATCACAAACTGACAACCTGGGGTCTATGGTGATTACCACCCAAGTTGTATGAGAAGAAAAGGCCCCCTGAATCAGAGATTGGTGAGTTTGCACCAAGTTTTGTCTTGAAGTCTAAAGAGATCTTCTGAGACAGGTTATTCTAATATCCCTTTCATTATTGCAACATTTGTAACTGCAAAGGACGTAAATCGAATCTGTTAAAAGGTACTGTATCTGACACCGCTACCATGGACTCTATTTATTATGCTGTAGATGGAGGTTTGGGGTATCAGAGTTTTTTAGGCACTCGAAGTGTGGTCGAATTAAATAATTCCAATCCGATCAGAATGATTTACACCCCCTGATCACATGTGATTAGCCACATGAAAACAGGGGGCGGCATTGCACAGCCACTAGTGCAATAAGAAATGCCAGGCTGACAGATTCCTGGGAGTGAACCTTATTCGCCTCAGCAAATGATAAATGGAATTCCTATGAGACCAACCACCTCCATGCATTAAAGCACTTTAGGCAGAAAGGATTGTTGGAGAAGGGAACAGGTCTTCTGCAATTTGAGTCTGCATTGATCTGTAAGAGTCTCATTGATACAGAATCTGTGATTAAACCCAACAAGGAAACACTTTTTTGAGGAAGTAGAGAGCTTTTCAGGGAAGGAATTGAAGAACTTTGTATGTTTCTGAGCCATCTAGGACAAAGTAACCTTACCAGAATATCATCTAGGTAAGAATTATTGCAATTCCCTGAACTCCCGTTATTAACAAAAGAGCTCAGAAAACATTTGTGAAGAATCTTGGTGATGTTGGCAGACCAAAAGGGAGTGCCAAAAAGTGGTGATACCTGTTTAGAAAGGCAAATCTGAGGAATTTTATATGATAACTTTGGATAGGGATATGTTAATACACATCTTTTAAATCTATGGTAGACGTAAATTGACCCTCCTACACTAAAGGAAAAACTATGATTATAGTCTCAATTCTGAAAGTTGAAACTTTTAGAAATTAGTTCAGAGTTTTAAGATCCAGAAAGTCCCTTCATTCTTCGGATTATAGAATAGGTTTGAATAAATATCTTGATTCTGTTCCTCTAAGTTGACCGAGTAATAACTCCCATAGCTTCTAGGTCCATTACACATACCAAGAAAGCTCTGGCATTTAAATTATCTTTAGGAATATGAGACAGGAGGAATCTTCCTTGATGAGGGTGAGTCAGAAAGCCTTTGCGGTACCCCTGGGAAATTATATTCAGTATGCTAGGATCTTGAATGAATGTTTCCAAGCCTCATGAAAAAAGGTTCAGTCTGCCTCCCACCAGAACTAAGTCTGGATTGGGGGCCACGCATTCATGCAGATTTGGAGGAAGGGACAGGCTTTTTGGTCTATTTCAACTTAGACCAAAAGGAACCAAGCTTCTATGTGGACCTAAGGTATCTGATTTTTGAGATATGGATGATGATGATCTTTGTGTCTTGGAGAGAAAATGTCCAGCGGACTTACTTACTTAACCCTGCCTTTAGCTTTTGTGTTTTGAAGCAGGAAAGCTCCTTTACCAAACAATTTCAATGAAAAGGAAGGGAAAGAAATCTGCTCTTAAAACATTATATCAATAGACCATGACATGAGCCATAAGACTCTTCCAGCCAGAACAATCATAGCAGCACTTTTCACATTATTGCAAGTTATTTTTATAGCTGCATAACAAATTAAACTGTTAAAAGTCTAGGCCAACCTTAAGCAATCAAGAATTTCTTCAAGGGAAGCACCTTCACAAATAAGGTCATAAATGTTGTCATACCAGACTGCAGTAGCTGAAGATACACATGCTACATTGACAGCTGGACATATATCTGTGAAAACTCTCAACCTTTCTGTTCATAGGATCCTTAAAAGAGGTACTGTCTTCTAAAGAAATGGTAGCCAACGTGGAGATAAAGTGGAGATAGCACCATCTAACTTTGAAATATTCCCCCATACCTCCAATTGTTCAGAGGGTAAACAGAATATGTTTTTGAATTTGGCAGAGGGTAGAAAAGAGAACACTTGGTTTGTTCCATTTATTGTTAATTAGTTTAGAAACTAAAGCAGCAACTGGGAAGGTAGATAGCTTTTTTTGTGGCCGCATCAAAGAACCTATCATTTTTTTTAACATATTGTTTGTCTATAGATGGAGGTTCCTCAAACTCCAAGGCAAATAAAACTTTTAGTAAAAGAGCATGTATATGCTCCAACCTGAAATTAACGGGGGGGGGGGGCACTAGGTTTCTGAATAATTACCCTTAGCAGAGGAGTAGGTTTTTGATTCAATTGTACTCCTGGTTGCTCCTTAGTGATGTTCCAGAAGAGCCTACAGCATTCAAATGGAGTGAAAGCATGAAAACCATCAGTTGTAAAATTGCAGAGTGAATATATTGTTTTAAATTAGGAGACAGGTCAGCAGATAACCCTTATGTGTAGTAAATCCCTGAGCACTCTGCTGCAAATGCAATGCTGCATGACCCTCTCCATCATTAGACATAGACTCAGCACACAAGAAGCAAAACAGAGCAGGGAGACACACCAAGACATCCTTACATAGCAAACACTGTTGAGATGGGGTTAGATTATAAATTGATCGCCCTTCTGAAGACATTAGCTGCACTAGTGTGCTCCATAGTAATTAATATAGTAAGGATAAGCAAGTTTCTAAAATTAGATAGTGGCAGAGAATACAGTATAAGCGGCAAAAAAAGGGGAACACGCAAATGTTGGCAGAATTTGATACTGAAGTCCCTAGAAGGGATTAGAAACAATTGGGTCTCATTAAAAAGGAAAATGTGTGATTTAAAATGTAAAATTGTAAGGGTTTGAGTAATTGTGCATTGTCACTTTAAATGGTAAGAAATTTTATTGAAATAGCTATGTTATGCTGAAATTAATTAAGCCCAATAAATAGGCAGTTAAAATAATTGTTTGTACCAGTTCTGCTCCCCATGAGAGAGCTGCTCCTCTGCTTGAGAAGATGGTTACAGTCTTACAGAGCACTTACATTTAAACTGGTGAATATAAAATCACAGTAACCCATTTATTATTAGGTATTTTCCTTTTTAAAGGGACAGTTCACCCAAAAACTTTCTCCCCTTTAAATTATTCCCAATGATCCTTTTTACCTGCTAGAGTGTATTAAATTGGTTGCAAGTAGCTCCTTTACTCATATTTCAGCATTTGAAATAGCTGATTTAGCTTGTGGTTTCCCAACCTATACTGAAATTTTGGATACTGGCGTATATGCTATTGACAAGCCTAAGTAAACACAGCCAGCAGAAGAGATTAAACCCTCAGTGGGGGGCATGATAGTTAAGTAATAAAATTATAATTTTCCATTGTTCTTTCTATGTATTGAGCTTTGGTGTTCCAGACAAATATAAGATAAGGAAGCAAGTCTGTGTACATGAAAGTGATAACATAATGAGATCTGATATTACCTGAAGCTCAACCCATTGTAATAGGCTGTGGTTTCAAAGCACAAAACCAGCTACTTCATATACACAAATAAACCCGAAAATGCAATTTCTCAAATATTTTATACTCTGCAGTTGGTATAACAAGTCATTTAAAATACATTTATGGAAAAACAATTTTACAGTGTACTGTCCCTTTAAAGGGGCCAAAACTGTCCCTTAAACTGTATGTAGGGTTAAATGGTGTATTTAACTATGTCCCCGGGCTATGTGAATCATGTTTACATGATCATGCTAATAATAAACAAACAATAGACAACTTGTAAATCACAATAAGCACTAAGACCAAGCTCTGAGTATAACAGCTCAAATGAATCTCCCTCCTTGGAGATAAAGAAGTGGATTTGCCTTGATTTTTCACAAAAGAGCTTTTATTCAAAGGTGTTTTAACAACCACTGTTTTTTTTTCCATAGTTTATTTGTTAAAAAACATGAAAACCATCCACTTACAAAGACAGTGGTAACACGTCTATTATTTCAGTGGTTTACCGGCTCTGTCCCACCCTCTGTGTGACATCACCTCTGCGGATGTTTTTCATGTTTTTTTAACAAGTACCCTATGAAATAAACCCCAGTGACTGTTAAAAAACCTTTTAATAAAAGCTGCATTTTGTGAAAAATCAAGGCATATCCACTTCTTTATCTCCAAGAATGGAGATTCATTTGAGCTATTATACTCTGACCTTAGTCATAAGCTCAGAAATATGTGAGTAGGTTTTCAGTATCGCAGTAATATCTAATTGCACCAACAGAACTTCAATATTATTTTACTTACTCTCTCGGAGTTTAAAACTCTTCAAATAACATTTTCATCCAGTGTGGGGCCTTTTAAATACTTTTAACACAAATTATATATCCTTTGATAGTGCACTACTATCATGCTAATTGCCTGGATTGTTTGAAGGTGCATGGTACTAACTTGTCACCACCTTTGTCTACCGTACTCACCTTAACTGCAGAAGACTGCTTCCAGTAGATGTGCTTCTCGCAAGCAGTGCAAGCACAGTGCCAAGGATCTGTAAAGAGCAGCACACTGTATATACACCAGGTGGATTGGCAGTCATGCCCACATTTCCCCTGGCAGACTGGTGGCATCTCTACACTAGGAGAAGGTTTTCACTGATTGTCTGAACTTCTGCCCACTCATCTGCCCTTTTTGTAGGTTCTCTGTGGAGTATAATAGGTCTCAGATTGGTTAGAGAACCCCTTTCAAACAATGTGAAGATCAGCACTTCAAGTTTTACCATAACTCCTTGCTGGAGGCAAAATAATTACCGAGGGATTATGTTGTGTGAAGTGTGTTGCCTCCTCCCATTACACTAGACCTCATGTAATGGCTCGTGGACACTCACTGTCTTATGAAAGAAACAATAATTACAACTGCAACACTTTGGAAACACTTTTGCAAAATGGACTTTGTAAATGTAATTTATTCATATGTCTGTTTTATTATTATGAAGTTGTCTTGGTGATCTCACAGAACAGATAAAGGGGTTGGCTCTTGATGTTCTGAGGTGTTCCAGGGGCACAGTTGACATTTTTCACCTACACCTTGATCCAGTACACAAACTACATAAGTCCCAGTTGCCCTTGTGAAAGCTCTTTTTATGTGCGGTAGTGTCTCACTAATCTACAGCTGACGAGGTTGTCTAAGTTTTATTTCTGCATTATTTCTCTATAGCTGTTTCCAGGTTATCTTTTGTGCATATGTTAGAGTGGACTGATTTATGGAGCAGTTTTTAATTTTTTTTTAAATGTGTTTGTTTTATAGCATATTTTATAGGCATTTTGTGATGCGCTATCCTTCACGCTGATGCTTGTTCTATGTGCCAATAGGTGACTGGTTACTAGACAGATGCTAGTCATTTGAATATAATGGAGAGTAACTAATCCATTTTTCATCAATGGTTCATTCTATTAATTATATAATTGTATTTACCTTTTAGCACTTGTCATAGAACAATGAGAAGTTTTTTTCAGGTCACACAGAGTGGTTGATTGATGGAATAGGATTCCAATAGAGGTCTAGATTACGAATGGCGCACTAACTGTTTTGCACGCGTGATAAGGGGTATATCGCAGCTCTGGGCGTGCGTATTACAAGTTGAAAGTAAATGTGTTTGCTTGAGTGCAATCACATTTGATTGGCATCAGGTTAGCGCAACTTCAGAGCTCTGGTTAACTACTGTTATGTGAGACAAAAAAAGTTGGAAAACCCCCCATCAAAAATGCCTTTAAATATCTGGGATGAACATAAGGGTATTAACTATTAATTAAGGATTAATTAATTTGCATACAAAGAGAGAAGCGCTCTACCAGGAACGAACAACAGCTCAGTGGCTTGTTCTATGGCGATTTACCACCCGGAAGCAGCCTCTTTTGGACCAGTGTGCTTTTCACAGAAGAAAACTTTCCTGAAGTATATCAGTCTGATCCCGCCAAGTAAGGTCAGTCCAGCCCCGAAATACCAGGCAATTCTCCTCTGAACAAGGAACATGACAACCCCAGACGATCGTTTCGGCCTCCTATGGGCCTCGTCAGTGAGGTGTAGCCACATTCCTCTAAGCACACTGGGCAAGGAGTCCACGTCTGGTTTCCCCCATCACCCATAGGGAGACTTCCCCAGGGTCATAATAATTTGCATAGTTTAATTAAGCCGACACATGAGCTAGGGAAATGGATAGTCTAGACTGGTCTTGTGATCCTTATCTGCTGTCATCATCTATGTTTATCAATGACCCCTTTAAGATCACAAACCTCAGGTGCATGTGATGTGAACATTTATCAAAATCTTTGTCTTGTGCTTTTATTTCATAAACTACATTTGTTTTATTTTTCTGTATCTACATAGTCGGTATACAGGATAGCTTTTGCAGGGATCAAGTGGGTAGAGGGCCCTGCCGAGAGTTTCACTGTTGTAGTTTATTGTACCAGGTTTTACTAACATGTATGACACCGGGCTAGGTCCGTAGATGGTTCTGTGCGTATCATTAGTGGACATTTTCGCAGTGAACAACTATTGTTGCTTTAAAGGGACATGAAACCCCAAATTTTAATTTTCATGATTCAGAGTATACAGCTTTAATAAGGTTTTCATTTTACTTATACAATTTGCTTAAAGGGACATTCTGGACAAAATATAAATACACATAGATTAATTACATCTTTGAATAGAAACTAATTTGCAATGGCAAAAATTCTTCTAGTAAAAATTATCACTAATTTAGTGTTAGCATGTTTCTGTGCATGTGCAGCATAGTTAGATATTCTCAGTGCACCAGCATTTTACATACTGCAGCTGCTCAGAGTGCCAGTGGGACTTGTATCATGCCAGCTATTAACAAATTGAGTCATTACCAGATGGTACAACCACCTTAGTCTCTCTGAGCAAGTGCTGTGTTTGAAATGCTGGTGCACGGTGCATATTTAAATACAATTTTGAAACAGCTATAGCTTTTATTAGAAGCATTTTTGCCAATAGATGTTTATTACAAAAATGTTTCTATTCAAAACTGAAATACATCCATGTGAATTCCAATTGTGTCTGGAATGTCCCTTTAATTCTCAAGATATTTTAAAGAAGAGCATAGCTAGGTAGGTAGCATGCACATCAGGATCACTACATGGCAAAAAACATTGCAGCAAATGTAAAACAGTCTAGCAAAACTGCTGCAATATAGTGCTACAAACATGTGCACATGCCTGAGCCTAACTACCTGCTATTTAATTTTGATAAGTTGCAATGTTGCACAGAATTTTCTCAGCAAGATCTTAGTTTCATGAATGGGTTTATTGAATCAGGGCCCTCGTTTCCAGTATATAACTGCAGCCTGTAAGTATTTTCACGCATTCTGTACAGCTGAACCCCAAAAAGGAACAACGGTGTCAAGTTCTAGCCCATTAAAACTGGCAGGTTTTGTACCTATTGTCAATGGAAGGTCTAGTTTTTACAGAGAGTATAATCACAACATTGTGTTGACTAACGTTATTTTGACAGTTTAAGAGCTAAAATGTTCCAGACAAAGAGAATACAGTTGCCACTTTCAGTTTTATCCAGCCCATTGTATGTGCTTAAATGTGATTTTCCAATAGCAGTGACTGAGCGGACATTTCCCAGAAGACCCTCATTAAAGTCTCGCTTCTCTTTTAATAAAAGTTATGTCTTGAATGATAATTGTTGCTTCTGTCTAGTGATCACATTACAGCATTGTCCTTTTTGCTGGCGTTCTGTAAAAGCTGAATGGAAACAGACGCACGGCTGACAAAAATCACTAAGTTTTATCTCCATCAGTAACAAGAAGCATCTTATACTCAATTCATTCAATCAAAAAGAGGTTTAAAGTATAGCAAAACTTAAAGGACAACATCATTTAGTAGAAAAACAATATTTAATATATGTACCATTTGAATTCAATATTTATCTGTTTGGTAGGTGTGTTACTTAAAAAACAGCCAGTGTTACAGTTCAATTCAGACCATTCTGCACTGAGAGAACCTGTCAAACAGGGGCGGACTGAGACCCATCAGGGCCCTGGGGAAAACTTAGGGAAGGGCCCCCACTGTCTCACGCTGACTGTAATTTATGCAGGTGTATGCAAATGAACATGGTAGCCTCCCTGCCCCCACCATGCCTCCAAACTTCCAGGGCCCTCAACCTCCAGGGCCACACCCCACACGCCATGGCCCTCACAGTGACAGACCCCCCCCCCCCCACTCTAGGGCCTCTCAAGCAACAAACCCCACATCCAGGTACAAGGCCCCCACACTGGAGCTGGGGCCCCCACTAAATCCACACAACTGCTTATTTACTGCGAAGGCAGCTGCCAGCCCCAGCTTAAGCAGCATACCAGGAGCCAGGGAGATACCATTTGTGGGCACCACTACATGCTGGGCCTCGGTCCAGGTCCTATTTGCCCAACTGATCAGTCTGCATCTGCTGTCAAATAGTTGTCTTAGGAGCAAGTCCATAAGAGGTATAGGTTGTGCCAAAAGCTGGTGTAGGAAGCTGGAAATGAATGAGTAACACCAATTCACTCTCAGATAAAGGACAAAATATATAATGAACAGTTATATTAAAAAAAAAAAATACTAATCTCAATGGTGATACCATCATAGTGCCATATGTTATCCTAATCTGTTATGTAAATGCAGAAAATGTATACAAATGGTACAGGCAAAACCACTAATCACTGTATTAGATATTCACATATGCCTAATTCTTCACACCAGTGCATTAGAGCTGTTTGGCACTAGGTTTTTTATATGCGTTACCCACACAAACGATCCCTGTTTTTTTTTCTCCGCATACCAAACATTTGTGGGAAATAATTTTATTTTGCATATAAGTACTATAATATGGGAACATTTCACCATATGAAATGCAAACAAATACATATACTTTTGTGTAAATTCTATGCCGTATACAGAGCAGCTGCAATATTTTAAACACATATTTTAAGGTCTCACATTTTGTCCCATCCCCCTTTACATGCTGCTGCAAGTTATTGCTGTTTTTGCAACCATTTTTTTATTCCAGTTTTTTCATCGGCATCTAACACAAGCATAGGTAAAGGCCTCTTTCAAATGAGGGGTCTCTCGTCCATGTAAGTGGTCTGGGAGGCAGATATCTATCCCCCACAGCTGCAGACTCACTAACAAGGAACTGGAGGTCCTTTCATGAACAGAGTTTTCCTTGTTCTCTGGGAGTTTATATCCGGCTGCATATGCAGTAAATTCAGGACCGTCTTTAACACAGGGCAAAAGGGGCAGCTGCCCAGGGCCCAGTTTCTGTTGAGGGGCCCAAGAGTCTTAAAAAAAAAAAAAAAATTTTTTTTTTTAATGGTTCATACCAGACTGCTGATTTGACATGGGGAACACACACATTCAGTCCTAATACTGTGACAGTCAAAAGTACTCTGCTTATATATATATATATTTTTTTTAAACTGTGCCAGACCGTGCCGGTGTCATGTGACATGCCAAGCTATTGCCATGTGCTGTTTTAGATGTGCACTGTGCAGCACTGAATGCAAAGCCCTAACTCTGCATCCAGCCATTCCCACTGCCTCATAAAAGGTCCTACTGGGGTTACCACTGTTACCAGGTAACTGCTCTGGTGGTAGGGATTGTTTCTGGGTAGGGCTGACTATAGGTGCATGCAGCAGAAAGCTGGAGCGGCAAGCACGTGAGGATTTGAGCATCTGTGCAGCTGCATACACTGCTCTCTTCAGTCTTGAGGCTGTGTGACTCATCTCACACTGTATCCATGCAGCCTTGGACAGACAGCATCCAGTCTGCTGGTCCCCTTAGCCCTGCTCTTTCTGCTGTGGCCCTAAGATCAACTAACTGAAGTTTGATAGGGGAACAGTGCTTTGTAGAAAGGTGTCAGTGGGAAGAATAAGTGAGTGCACACACACCCCTCCCCATGCAGCATTGTCTAGTGCAAGGTAAGAGGGAACTTGTTCCTAGCAAAGAAGTGACATGTGCTGCTGTGGCTGATGTATAGTGTCATGCTGATACTTCACACATTAATGTAAGGTTTATTTTTATAGTTTTTGTTTTCTCTCTGTCTCAGATTTTACAGCTTCCCATAGTAGTTCTGCTGTTCCAGTCAGTAAACTTATACTGCACCTCCATGCTTCCTCCTCAGTCTTTACCTTGCTTTGCTCCTGTTGGCTGCCCTAAATCTCTTTAACCAGCTAACCTCACACCAGAATCACATTCAAAAGAATATTAAATGAATCCACAGTGGAGGAATTTATATATTTATTTACTTATTAGTACTGCTTAGGTCCAGTTTCACATATTGCAATTTATTTCATATTTTTAAATGATTAGCTCAGCAGTGGATAATCCACTGCTGGGCTAATAATTAAAAAAAATAATTGATTTAGTTGTTTTTTGGGATGTTGGGGTGGAGAGCGAAATTGCATGGGGGGGCCCAAGAAAATTTTCGCCCAGGGTCCAGTCAATATTAAAGACGGCCCTGAGTAAATTGTGACTTCACAACTATGCTTAGAGGCATCAGTCCTGACCTACCTTCAGAAGATTCTAGCTCCTTCTTCCCTACTAAAAGCTTTTTATGGATCTTATTCTAGAGTCATGGGGAACAGATGAAAAAACCCAAAACTTGCTCAAGACCACCTTTCAGATTTGATCTATCAGCCTGTTAGCATTTTATCATACTATTTATTATTCCAATCAGATCTCTGCACTATGATTTTTCTCCTATACTTCCAATAAACAAGATTGGACTTGCTAATGTGCTACTTGCTTCAACGTATGACTTTATTTTGTTCTCTCCTGTAGGATTCATATGAAATTTAATTTGTTGCTAGAAGTAATAAAATAATGAGTTCCACTATCGGTCAATTGTGATGTTCCTTTGTAATTATCATCTGAACATAAACAACACAATCCTCCACTAATGCATAAATTCAATTTAAATTTTAGGGAATCAAATCAAGTCATCAGTTAAAAAAAAAATCACGGTTCAGTAAACAAAGCAGCAAAGAATAAGCGCCTGATATTAAAAGCGCAAAATGAACCATTTTTTTACAACAGCGGCATCGTTATTCTAACCTCTGTAAATTTTTAGGCACTGAACAAAGTACATTTGTATTGTGTTTTCAGGATTCTCAAGCTCATAATCGGTTTAACAAAAGATGTTTATCAAACAGAAAGAAAAAAAAAAAAGTAGTCAAGATGTAAATATTTAATTTTTGACGAGTGAAATCTTTAGCTCATTGTAAACGATCTTGATAATCCGTAGTGCGGAAACCGGAATCACCACGGGGTGAAAGTGTTCTTTTTTATAGTGGATGAAGAAAATTCAGCAGCTGAGTCTATTATTTGGTAATTAGAGCAGCCAGTAATTATGTAAAATTGTTTTCAGAATTTTAGAAGGGAGCAGCTGATATTAATATTTAAAACAGTAAGCTTAAAGGTACAAAAAAGTCATCATTCAACTTTCATGGTTCAGATTTCCAAGACTTTTTAATTTACTCCTATTATCAAGTTCTCTTGGTATTCATTGTTAAAAAGCATACCTAGGTACCTGGGGTTAAACATATAGTTATATGCAAACAATAGGGCACTTTTTACAACTTTTATGTCTGTATAAGCAGAAGCATTAAACATATGGGCTAAATAACAAGTGGAGGACAAAATATTAGCTCTGTTGTGTATTAACAGTCTAAATAGATTTTTTTATCACTTAAGCGATAGTTTAGTGTGCGCTAACATCTGCATATTGGGTAGCAAGTTGTATTAAATCCCTCACATAACAGACTTCTAGAGCAGTGTGCAGTGAAATTCATGTCAGATAATACTCAAGCACTGAGGCAAACAATCATCTCAAATAGTGGAGTTCATTTACTTCTGTGCTATACTTCACACACACATATACTGTATATATATATATATATATATATATATATATATATATATATATATATATATATATATATATATATATATATATATATATATAAAAATTCCAAACAGGATCCCACACTCACTGCTCCTTTTTCAGCTTCCGGGGTGCTCTTTAAACAATTGATATAAGTAGAAGAAATAAGAAAGGCACTCTCTGTATTCAGTAGTGAATAAACTTTACTTTGGTGAACGTTTTCGGGGTCACCCCCTTCCTCAGACCTTACAAAACAACTAAACAGTGAACTATTTAACTGCTTACCTGGTGACGATCCTACCAGAGTCTGTGGCGTCCTCCTAGTGCAACTGCGCATGCGCAAGAGTAAGTACAGAGGCCCTGGAGGTTCAAAAGAGTCACCAAGGCAAAACAGTTTGTGAAATCACAAAAACTAACAAAATTTTTTTTTAAAAGAAACAATATTACAATGTGGATTAAAATTGTCAGTATACAGAACACATGATCGCAGAGATAGTAACTATTAGACCAATTGTTTATCGGCATAATGTGTGGAAAACTGTGTAGGCATGAGAATGTTAGTAATGGTATCAAAAATCATGTAAGTGTATAGGTGTGTTACAGACGATCTACCGGGATCACACTTAACACTTTGTAAGAGGGTACAATTACTCAACTAGCCCCAACACAAATGTAAATATACATGCAAATATCGGCACAGCAAATATGTCTACTGTTGCTAGGCAACCATGTACACTAATACTCCAATCCTGACGGATCAGTCGCTACTATGCCTATTATACATAGCCGTCAGGTCATCAGACATTCTATAAAGTCTAAGTCCAATTACTACTGCACACCCTGTAGCAGGGAAAATTGTACCTACATAACCCCAAAGTATTTACACAACGGCGCTATAGGTATAGGATCTGTTGCTAAGCAACCCTATAAGTTCAAAGTATATCGGGTCAATTACATCAACACTCGGCATGTGTAACAATCAAACTGGCCCCTTGGTGATTATACCAATAGTAGAACCGTATAGGATATATTATTATTCCCTACTGCACTACATGCAAAATATACAAATGCAACCTGCCTGTTATAACAGATGTTCAAGTTCCTAACATGTACTGGTAGATATAAGCGCCACAACGCCTGCCATATAGCGCTAGCTCACTTCAACACACTGGCCACATACCCTGATAAACCGTCATGTCAGTGCTCCGGAGGGCTACAGAGTACAATCAATCTATACAACACCTGTATAAAAAATTCAAAAATTAAACATCAAATCATAAACATAACAGATTCCATATTACAAATTACAAGTTGGACGACCGATCACAATCTAGCCCCAATAATAGTAGATAATTACACCATACGTTGGAGTATGCCCGCTGGTGTCAATCATCATACCTTCCATATTAAAACATGCAGGAATCAAAATATCTGCCATGATATCGTTACTGTACCGATGAGATAAAGACTATGGAATATAACCTGTAAAATTAAACCAGATGAAGAATTCAAGCACAGTTATACAGGTAACAACACCTGCAACAAGGAATGCAACAGACCAATATCAAATAATACAGTGCTTACAGAAAGCACTGCATATCAAAATGTACATTCAGCCCCTTCGGGACCAAAGTGTCAAGTGTGAAGATCCAGCGACTTTCCCTCTGTAAGAGCATCCTACCTCTGTCACTACCCCTCGCTAGGGGTGGGACGTGGTCAATAATAATGAAACGTAAATCAATGTTCTTGTGTCTTGCCTGCAAAAAATGTCTGGCTACCGGTTGGTCGGATTTGCCATTCTCAAGTGCTGCCCTAATGGCCGACCTATGGTTGGCCATTCTAGTGCGGGCATCGTCCTGTGTCTTGCCGACATAGAACTTGCCACATGGGCAGTGGATCATATAAACGATGTAACATGTGGTGCATGTGACTCGGTGTTTAATAGAAAATTTTCTGTTGGTCCACGGATGTGTGAAAAATGTACTCTGGGTCATCCCACTACATGTAGTGCATCCACTGCATCGGAAGCACCCATTTTTGGTGGTGTCTAACCATGTTTTAGACTTGTAGCTTAGTCTATTGTCGAGTCGCATCAGATGGTCCCTTAAGGAGGCCGCCCTCCTATAGCCAACCATAGGTAAGTCCATGGACTCGCAAGGCAGTTTTTTATCGGTAGAAATGATGTCCCAATGCTCTCGTAGTATGTTCGGTAAAGTCACCTTCTCCGGAGTAAAGGTGGTCGTCATTATCAGCCGTTCCTTAGATGGTGCCTCAGGTACTGTTTTCTTTAAAGCCTCATTTTGTGAAATGGTGTTTGCTTCACTGAACGCCACTTCCAGATGTTCTCTGTTGTAGCCCCGCTGCTCAAACTTCATCCTCATCTCATCCAGTTGTGTTCTTTTGTTCTCTTGGTCACTATTATTCCGTGTGACCCTCTTGAATTGGGACTTAGGCAGAGCCTTTTTCAGAAAAGGTGGATGGCAGCTTGTACCTTGGAGGATTGAATTTCTGTCCGTTGGTTTTTGATATAGCGTGGTCTGTAAGCCACCTCCCGATTTATAAATCCTTAAGTCTAGGAAATCCACTGTTTGCTTGATGTGAGTCATCTTGAACTTTAGGTTATTGTTGGATTGGTTCAATTCATAGAACCAAGTCATAAAATCTTGTTGCTCACCACGCCAGATCAAAAACAGATCGTCTATGTATCTGCGGAAACATGTCACCCGTGGATCCTTGAATAACATTGTGCTCTGGGACTCAAACTCCGCCATATACAGATTGGCATAGAATGGGGCCACATTGGACCCCATCGCTGTGCCCGACATTTGTAAATAGAATCCTGCCTCAAACTTGAAATAATTCATCACGAGACAATACTCCAATAGTTGTAATACCACGTCAACAGGTGGACCAACGTATGGAAACTTGAGAAGAGTAGATTTAATCGCTGCTATACCGTCCTCATGCGGTATAACCGTGTAAAGGCTGGTTACATCTAGGGTAACCAGCACATCGTCTGCAGTTACATTTTCGATACCCTGTAGTAATTTCACCATCTCAATGGAATCCAGAAGGAAAGAGTCCATCTGTCTAACTAGTGGTTGCAGGATATCATCGACATATACAGCCAGTGTTTGTAATATCGAACCCCTTGCTGATACGATTGGACGTCCAGGAGGTCGCACCGGATCTTTATGGACCTTTGGTAAGGTATATAAGATGGGAATTATAGGGAAGTCAACCAGCAAAAATTCATATGTAGCCTTTGATATAATATTAGTTGAATATAATACATCAAGGTATTTATCAATGGTTCTTTTGAATTCAGAGGTGGGATCCTGCGTTAATCTACGCTACGTCTTCTTGTCATCTAGCTGGGATAATATTTCCTCCCTGTAATTCTGATAGTCCTGTAGGACCAATGCACCGCCCTTGTCAGCATTGCGGATTACCAGCTTGTGATTTTCCTTCAGCCCCTTCAAAGCTTTCCATTCTGTTTTAGAGAAGTTATTTCTTGTAAGCTGCTCTTTGTCCAGTGTACCTTCAAAATTCTCTTTTATCATCCGTGTATATGTACTGATACTTGCACTTGCGGATTTTGGATCAAATCTACTTGGTTTCCTGAATTTCTCCACCTGGACATCAGTCTGTCCAAAATGTTCCCTAAGGCGGAGTTTCCTATTAAATTTGTATAGATCAACGTGTAGATCAAACTTGTTCAATTTGGCAGTAGGTACAAAGCTTAGTCCTTTCTCCAATATTCCAATTTCAATAGTTGTTAGTTGGTGGGAGCTGAGATTGATTATATTGCTCATTGCCACCCCGACGCCAACGTCGTGGTGGTCTCCCCCTGGAGGATCCCCTTACGACTGTGACCACTTCTCCTGGGGTGTGGCCTCCCCCGTAGGCGTTTTTTGACCGGGTGGTCATGGGTTGGGAGCCTGTGGTAGTGCCCATTGCTACTATCTCACCCTGTTCAGGATCAGAGCTATTGTCAGAGCTTTCAACAGTATTCAAATTTCTGGGAAAATGTTCACCAAAGTAAAGTTTATTCACTACTGAATACTGAGAGTGCCTTTCTTATTTCTTCTACTTATATCAATTGTTTAAAGAGCACCCCGGAAGCTGAAAAAGGAGCAGTGAGTGTGGGATCCTGTTTGGAATTTGTAATAAATGTTTGATCTCTGCACCCTGTATTGATTACGCATACCTGGACTATTTTCCTGCATATTCTTGTTTGACAATTGGCAAAGAGGGATATTGTTGTTTTTATCAGCACACATCACTTGGTGTGGTGATTTGGTACACAATATGTCACAGACACAGCCGCAGCAGATTTGTGAATCTGACGGAGTGGAGGGAGCTGCAGTATTCCAATTCAGTGAAGCTGATGCCAGCAGAATAAGATTTGATGAAGTAGCCATTAGAACTAAGAGAGAGCAGCCAGAGCAGCTGCATAATCATCTGGTTAAACTGAAGAAGAGAGCAATCGATTTAAAACTACATGGCTGCTACCTGTCTGACTATCACAGGAAATCATTTATCCCTAAGGGATTTAGGGTCAAAAATGTCCCCACCATCGGACGCAACAACACTATCTTTTGCGTCAAGTGGTGTGGGATCTTGAACAAATGCTCGCTGGATTTGGTTTTATTGGTAATAGAGGAGGTTTCTACATTACTGAAACAAGTAGAAAATGAAATACAGACCTTTGAAACACAGCACCATGACAAATTATTAAATGATGGAGAGGAGGACTGGCTATCAAAGATCAAGAACCAGGTGGATCAATATGAAAAGGAACTCATTGCTTTCAAGGAACGCAAATGGGAGGCCGTAACTAGTGACTACAGAGAGAAAAGAGTCTATAAATGGTTATTAGGCCCCGATGAAAGAAGAATTGCCTTTAGGAATAGGAGACCTCGGGCTTTTAAACCCAGAAATTTGAATACTGTTGAAAGCTCTGACAATAGATCTGATCCTGAACAGGGTGAGATAGTAGCAATGGGCACTACCACAGGCTCCCAACCCATGACCACCCGGTCAAAAAACGCCTACGGGGGAGGCCACACCCCAGGAGAAGTGGTCACAGTCGTAAGGGGATCCTCCAGGGGGAGACCACCACGACGTTGGCGTCGGGGGTGGCAATGAGCAATATAATCAATCTCAGCTCCCACCAACTAACAACTATTGAAATTGGAATATTGGAGAAAGGACTAAGCTTTGTACCTACTGCCAAATTGGACAAGTTTGATCTACATGTTGATCTATACAAATTTAATAGGAAACTCCGCCTTAGGGAACATTTTGGACAGACTGATGTCCAGGTGGAGAAATTCAGGAAACCAAGTAGATTTGATCCAAAATCCGCAAGTGCAAGTATCAGTACATATACACGGATGATAAAAGAGAATTTTGAAGGTACACTGGACAAAGAGCAGCTTACAAGAAATAACTTCTCTAAAACAGAATGGAAAGCTTTGAAGGGGCTGAAGGAAAATCACAAGCTGGTAATCCGCAATGCTGACAAGGGCGGTGCATTGGTCCTACAGGACTATCAGAATTACAGGGAGGAAATATTATCCCAGCTAGATGACAAGAAGACGTAGCGTAGATTAACGCAGGATCCCACCTCTGAATTCAAAAGAACCATTGATAAATACCTTGATGTATTATATTCAACTAATATTATATCAAAGGCTACATATGGATTTTTGCTGGTTGACTTAACTATAATTCCCATCTTATATACCTTACCAAAGGTCCATAAAGATCCGGTGCGACCTCCTGGACGTCCAATCGTATCAGCAAGGGGTTCGATATTACAAACACTGGCTGTATATGTCGATGATATCCTGCAACCACTAGTTAGACAGATGCACTCTTTCCTTCTGGATTCCATTGAGATGGTGAAATTACTACAGGGTATCGAAAATGTAACTGCAGACGATGTGCTGGTTACCCTAGATGTAACCAGCCTTTACACGGTTATACCGCATGAGGACGGTATAGCAGCGATTAAATCTACTCTTCTCAAGTTTCCATACGTTGGTCCACCTGTTGACGTGGTATTACAACTATTGGAGTATTGTCTCGTGATGAATTATTTCAAGTTTGAGGCAGGATTCTATTTACAAATGTCGGGCACAGCGATGGGGTCCAATGTGGCCCCATCCTATGCCAATCTGTATATGGCGGAGTTTGAGTCCCAGGGCACAATGTTATTCAAGGATCCACGGGTGACATGTTTCCGCAGATACATAGACGATCTGTTTTTGATCTGGCGTGGTGAGCAACAAGATCTTATGACTTGGTTCTATGAATTGAACCAATCCAACAATAACCTAAAGTTCAAGATGACTCACAACAAGCAAACAGTGGATTTCCTAGACTTAAGGATTTATAAATCGGGAGGTGGCTTACAGACCACGCTATATCAAAAACGGACAGAAATTCAATCCTCCAAGGTACAAGCTGCCATCCACCTTTTCTGAAAAAGGCTCTGCCTAAGTCCCAATTCAAGAGGGTCACACGGAATAATAGTGACCAAGAGAACAAAAGAACACAACTGGATGAGATGAGGATGAAGTTTGAGCAGCGGGGCTACAACAGAGAACATCTGGAAGTGGCGTTCAGTGAAGCAAACACCATTTCACAAAATGAGGCTTTAAAGAAAACAGTACCTGAGGCACCATCTAAGGAACGGCTGATAATGACGACCACCTTTACTCCGGAGAAGGTGACTTTACCGAACATACTACGAGAGCATTGGGACATCATTTCTACCGATAAAAAACTGCCTTGCGAGTCCATGGACTTACCTATGGTTGGCTATAGGAGGGCGGCCTCCTTAAGGGACCATCTGATGCGACCCGACAATAGACTAAGCTACAAGTCTAAAACATGGTTAGACACCACCAAAAATGGGTGCTTCCGATGCAGTGGATGCACTACATGTAGTGGGATGACCCAGAGTACATTTTTCACACATCCGTGGACCAACAGAAAATTTTCTATTAAACATCGAGTCACATCGTTTATATGATCCACTGCCCATGTGGCAAGTTCTATGTCGGCAAGACACAGGACGATGCCCGCACTAGAATGGCCAACCATAGGTCGGCCATTAGGGCAGCACTTGAGAATGGCAAATCCGACCAACCGGTAGCCAGACATTTTTTGCAGGCAAGACACAAGAACATTGATTTACGTTTCATTATTATTGACCACGTCCCACCCCTAGCGAGGGGTAGTGACAGAGGTAGGATGCTCTTACAGAGGGAAAGTCGCTGGATCTTCACACTTGACACTTTGGTCCCGAAGGGGCTGAATGTACATTTTGATATGCAGTGCTTTCTGTAAGCACTGTATTATTTGATATTGGTCTGTTGCATTCCTTGTTGCAGGTGTTGTTACCTGTATAACTGTGCTTGAATTCTTCATCTGGTTTAATTTTACAGGTTATATTCCATAGTCTTTATCTCATCGGTACAGTAACGATATCATGGCAGATATTTTGATTCCTGCATGTTTTAATATGGAAGGTATGATGATTGACACCAGCGGGCATACTCCAACGTATGGTGTAATTATCTACTATTATTGGGGCTAGATTGTGATCGGTCGTCCAACTTGTAATTTGTAATATGGAATCTGTTATGTTTATGATTTGATGTTTAATTTTTGAATTTTTTATACAGGTGTTGTATAGATTGATTGTACTCTGTAGCCCTCCGGAGCACTGACATGACGGTTTATCAGGGTATGTGGCCAGTGTGTTGAAGTGAGCTAGCGCTATATGGCAGGCGTTGTGGCGCTTATATCTATCAGTACATGTTAGGAACTTGAACATCTGTTATAACAGGCAGGTTGCATTTGTATATTTTGCATGTAGTGCAGTAGGGAATAATAATATATCCTATACGGTTCTACTATTGGTATAATCACCAAGGGGCCAGTTTGATTGTTACACATGCCGAGTGTTGATGTAATTGACCCGATATACTTTGAACTTATAGGGTTGCTTAGCAACAGATCCTATACCTATAGCGCCGTTGTGTAAATACTTTGGGGTTATGTAGGTACAATTTTCCCTGCTACAGGGTGTGCAGTAGTAATTGGACTTAGACTTTATAGAATGTCTGATGACCTGACGGCTATGTATAATAGGCATAGTAGCGACTGATCTGTCAGGATTGGAGTATTAGTGTACATGGTTGCCTAGCAACAGTAGACATATTTGCGGTGCCGATATTTGCAGGTATATTTACATTTGTGTTGGGGCTAGTTGAGTAATTGTACCCTCTTACAAAGTGTTAAGTGTGATCCCGGTAGATCGTCTGTAACACACCTATACACTTACATGATTTTTGATACCATTACTAACATTCTCATGCCTACACAGTTTTCCACACATTATGCCGATAAACAATTGGTCTAATAGTTACTATCTCTGCGATCATGTGTTCTGTATACTGACAATTTTAATCCACATTGTAATATTGTTTCTTTTAAAAAAAAAAATTGTTAGTTTTTGTGATTTAAAACAAAGAAGGGGGGAGAACCCAACCTATATTGTCACTAATCCAATATATATGTAGTATAAATGCCAGATAGTAAAGCTTAGTATATCTTGCAGGGGCAAATGTCCATTATGTTCTTGAAGATTAGTACTTCAGTCAATCATATAATTAAATAGCTTTGCAACACCCCGCAATCCTGGAGTGTAATATGCAGACCAATGTAACGTGTTACGTGTTAGGTAAAGTTTACCGGATAATATCAGCAATCCTGAGCAAGTATCACTCATAAATGGGGCCCTCTCGCTCATAAACAGCCCTAATACCCGGTACATTAGTTACAGATGCAGAGAAATAGTATTTCAGGGGCAGGTACATAGAACACAAACAGTCTCAAAATATTCAAAGCCAATTTCACTCACCGGCTGCCGTGTTACACCGGGAACCAACCCGTCCACTAAACGCGGAAATGAGAGATTTCTCCGGCAGCCTGGGAGTCTTTCATGTGCGCTTCACCGGGTCCCAGCCCGTCCACCATTAGCGGAGCGAACGCCGTCTGTGTCCCAGCCCTGGGTGTGTCCCACAACTCCTCACCGATTGGTCCTTGTGGGGAGTCGAGCCTCTGACGTAGTACGGTAGAATCGGAGGAACAAGCTCCTCAATCCAATACGAAAGTCCTGTATATCAAAGGTAAACTGTACCGGGTATAGGGAAACTTGTATGTCTGTATAGCGGGATGCTATACCATTGATCAGCTTGAGTCTTTGGTCTTTGGTCCGCGTCTCCAGCCGGCAAAAGCAGCCAGGTGCCTGGTAGTGGCAAAAGAGAAGTCCAAACAGAAAAAGAAATATTGCCAGGCACCTTGTATAGTTAAAAATAGTAAACTTTATTGAGTCAAATTAAAACATAGTGGGAGAGGGGATAGAACACCCCTGAAGTTAAGCAGACTGACATGTTTCGGCACAAAACGCCGTAATCATAGTCCCTAAAAACTTTTAAAACAAACCGCCTTTTCAATCCAATGCTCTCATTTCATTGGTGAATTACTAATTAGAATTTAAAGGCATACAGGGGTTGGAGCATTAGTAAATAACTAACTTAAGATAAATGGATATGCTGCCTGTGCATAGATCTATATACATGCAAATACACCTGTCAGGTTAATCAAACAGTACACACACCATCTCTTTATGCAGTTTAAACACTTAGTGAGTAGTCAATTCGCATTTATATATATATTCACAAGGTTTACATAAGTCTGTTTAGACTACCTATACAAGAAAGCCAACCATTAAAGGAATTGATGTGCAGCCCCCAAAATTTGGGAAAGGATACCTATAAGTCTAAAATGCTAGATGCGAATTATACATCCCAAAACCCACCATTTAAAGGAGTTGGTGTTTAACTACCAAAATTAATTTGGGGAAGTATATATGCATACCCAAAATATAAATGCAAATCATCCATCTTAAATAGTTGGTTCTGAGTTAGTGGGGTTATAGTGTGGGATAAAATAAAAGACACATAGGGGCCTAGTTATCAAGCCGTCAACCTCAAATACGCTGCGTATTCCGCAGCGTATTTGTGGCGAGGCTGATTCGCCTTAGTTATCAAAGGCCCGAGACCGGCAAAAGTAGAATTTTGTGACGTAAACTTCGATCCGCCGGACTCAGTCCGACACAGATCGATTCTTACGTCACTCCAGATGTTCCGCACACAAGTGCGGCACAATCTCACTACTTTTGCTAGTTATCAAAAAACTAGCAGGTACGCTCGGCACTTTTACGGCCCAGCGTACCTGGTTTTCAAAGCGCCAGCCTGGAGGCGGCGGATCCCATAGGAATCAATGGGAGTCTGACCATAGCGAAAGTACAAGTTCGCTGCTGCTAGACATCCCATTCATTCCTATGGGAGCTGTCTACACCTAACACCCTAACATGAGTCTAAACACCGCTAATCTGACCCCCCCTACACCGCCGCAACTACATAAAGTTATTACCCCCTAAACCGCCGCTCCCGGAGCCCACCGCAACTATAATAAATGTATTAACCCCTAAACCGCCGCTCCCTGAACCCGCCGCAACCTATATTAAATGTATTAACCCCTATCCTGCCCCCCTACACCGTCGCCACCTATAATAAATTTATTAACCCCTATCCTGCCCCCCACTACGCCGCCGCCACTGTAATAAAATGATTAACCCCTAAACCTAAGTCTAACACTAACCCTAACGCCCCCCTAACTTAAATATTAATTAAATAAATCTAAATAAATTAACTCTTATTAACTAAATGAATCCTATTTAAAACTAAATACTTACCTTTAAAATAAACCCTAATATAGCTACAATATAAATAATAATTATATTGTAGCTATCTTAGGATTTATTTTTATTTTACAGGTAACTTTCAATTTATTTTAACCAGGTACAATAGCTATTAAATAGTTATTAACTATTTAATAGCTTACCTAGCTAAAATAAAGAGAAATGTACCTGTGAAATAAATCCTAACCTAAGTTACAATTACACCTAACACTACACTATACTTTAATAAATTATTCCTATTTAAAAATAAATACTTACCTGTAAAATAAACCCTAAGATAGCTACAATGTAATTAATAATTATATTATAGCTATCTTAGGATTTATATTTATTTTACAGGTATCTTTGTATTTATTTTAGCTAGTTAGAATAGTTATTAAATAGTTATTAACTATTTAATAACTACCTAGCTAAAAGAAATACAAAATTACCTGTAAAATAAATCCTAACCTAAGTTACAATTAAACCTAATACTACACTATCATTAAATTAATTAAATAAACTACCTACAAATAACTACAATTAAATACAATTACATAAACTAACTAAAGTACAAAAAATAAAAAAAGCTAAGTTACAAAAAATAAAAAATTAAGTTACAAACATGTTAAAAATATTACAACAATTTTAAGCTACTTACACCTAATCTAAGCCCCCTAATAAAATAACAAACCCCCCCAAAATAAAAAAAATCCCTACCCTATTCTAAATTAAATAAATTTCAAAGCTCTTTTACCTTACCAGCCCTTAAAAGGGCCATTTGTGGGGGCATGCCCCAAAAAGTTCAGCTCTTTTGCCTGTAAAAGAAAAATACAACCCCCCCCCAACATTAAAACCCACCACCCACATACCCCTAATCTAACCCAAACCCCCCTTACAAAAACCTAACACTAATCCCCTGAAGATCATCCTACCTTGAGTCGTCTTCACTCAGCCGAGCCACCGATGGAACTGAAGAGGACATCCGGAGCGGAAGAAGTTAATCCTCCAAGCGGCGCGGAAGAAATCTTCCATCCGATGAAGTCATCATCCATGCGGCGCTGAAGAAGTCTTCGATCCGGCCGATGTCATCTTCAAAGAGGCGCTGAAGAGGTCTTCTATCCGGGCGAAGTCATCTTCCAAGCCGGGTCTTGAATCTTCCTTCCGCCGACGCGGAACCACCTTCTTCACCGACGGATGGAATCAGCCAATCAGATTGAGCTCGCATTCTATTGGCTGTTCCGATCAGCCAATAGAATGCGAGCTCAATCTGATTGGCTGATTGGATCAGCCAATCGGATTGAACTTGAATCTGATTGGCTGATTCCATCAGCCAATCAGATTTTCCTACCTTAATTCCGATTGGCTGATAGAATCCTATCAGCCAATCGGAATTGAGGGGACGCCATCTTGGATGACGTCCCTTAAAGGAGCCGTCATTCGTCGTAGTCCGTCGGTGAAGAAGGTGGTTCCGCGTCGGCGGAAGGAAGATTCAAGACCCGGCTTGGAAGATGACTTCGCCCGGATAGAAGACCTCTTCAGCGCCTCTTTGAAGATGACATCGGCCGGATCGAAGACTTCTTCAGCGCCGCATGGATGATGACTTCATCGGATGGAAGATTTCTTCCGCGCCGCTTGGAGGATTAACTTCTTCCGCTCCGGATGTCCTCTTCAGTTCCATCGGTGGCTCGGCTGAGTGAAGACGACTCAAGGTAGGATGATCTTCAGGGGATTAGTGTTAGGTTTTTGTAAGGGGGGTTTGGGTTAGATTAGGGGTATGTGGGTGGTGGGTTTTAATGTTGGGGGGGGTTGTATTTTTCTTTTACAGGCAAAAGAGCTGAACTTTTTGGGGCATGCCCCCACAAATGGCCCTTTTAAGGGCTGGTAAGGTAAAAGAGCTTTGAAATTTATTTAATTTAGAATAGGGTAGGGATTTTTTTTATTTTGGGGGGGTTTGTTATTTTATTAGGGGGCTTAGATTAGGTGTAAGTAGCTTAAAATTGTTGTAATATTTTTAACATGTTTGTAAATTAATTTTTTATTTTTTGTAACTTAGCTTTTTTTATTTTTTGTACTTTAGTTAGTTTATGTAATTGTATTTAATTGTAGTTATTTGTAGGTAGTTTATTTAATTAATTTAATGATAGTGTAGTATTAGGTTTAATTGTAACTTAGGTTAGGATTTATTTTACAGGTAATTTTGTATTTCTTTTAGCTAGGTAGTTATTAAATAGTTAATAACTATTTAATAACTATTCTAACTAGCTAAAATAAATACAAAGATACCTGTAAAATAAATATAAATCCTAAGATAGCTATAATATAATTATTAATTACATTGTAGCTATCTTAGGGTTTATTTTACAGGTAAGTATTTAGTTTTAAATAGGAATAATTTATTAAAGTATAGTGTAGTGTTAGGTGTAATTGTAACTTAGGTTAGGATTTATTTCACAGGTACATTTCTCTTTATTTTAGCTAGGTAAGCTATTAAATAGTTAATAACTATTTAATAGCTATTGTACCTGGTTAAAATAAATTGAAAGTTACCTGTAAAATAAATATAAATCCTAAGATAGCTACAATATAATTATTATTTATATTGTAGCTATATTAGGGTTTATTTTAAAGGTAAGTATTTAGTTTTAAATAGGATTCATTTAGTTAATAAGAGTTAATTTATTTAGATTTATTTAATTAATATTTAAGTTAGGGGGGCCTTAGGGTTAGGGTTAGACTTAGGTTTAGGGGTTAATCATTTTATTACAGTGGCGGCGGCGTAGTGGGGGGCAGGATAGGGGTTAATAAATTTATTATAGGTGGCGACGGTGTAGGGGGGGCAGATTAGGGGTTACTAGGTATAATGTAGGTGGCAGCGGTGTCCGGGAGCGGCGGTTTAGGGGTTAATACATTTATAAGAGTTGCGGCGGGGTCTAGGAGCGGCGGTTTAGGGGTTAATACATTTATAAGAGTTGCGGCAGGGTCTAGGAGCGGCGGTTTAGGGGTTAATACATTTATAAGAGTTGCGGCAGGGTCTAGGAGCGGCGGTTTAGGGGTTAATACATTTATAAGAGTTGCGGCAGGGTCTAGGAGCGGCGGTTTAGGGGTTAGTAACTTTATTTAGTTGCGGGGGGCTCCGGGGGCGCCGGTATAGGGATAGAACAGTGTAGTTTAGTGTGAGTGCTTAGTGACAGGCTAGCAATAAAGCTGGGAAAAAGCCGAAGGGCAGCGAGATCGGATGAGTGATAACTCTCACAGTCCGCTGCTCATCGCCCTGCGGCTTTTTGACAGCTTTATTTGATAACTTAGGCGTATTTTTTTCAGGTCCGCGGCGGCGAAGGTAGGCGAGCTTAGGCTGACGTATTGGGCCGGCGAAGCCAGAAAAGTAGACGGCTTGATAACTAGCCCCCATAATGTGGGGCTAAATCTGGTAACCACAAAACATATACCACCAAGGACCAAACATTGATTTATATCCAATATATTTGATTTATGTGTATATGATGGTACCCATGTACAAAGAAATTATTTGTCCATACAATTACAAAATAGCTAGACAGATCACTATCTAACCTATTTGTAAATGTATTTAGAATGAAGCAATGGAACTTCCCTATCCTAGTGTTCCTTTAACACCTAGACCTCATGTGTAAATTTGAGTATATATATATAATATAATATAGATATATTATATATTAAAGATGGATAGGAACTAATTCCAATGATTAATAAAATCATATTCGGAATTTAGGCCCAAAGGTTTTTTGGTTTGTAGTCTGAAAATCCAATACATTTCCTGTCTGGATAGGATCTTAAATGGGTTCCCCCCTCTCTTTTGAGGTAGGACCTTTTCCACAATCGTCCATTTCAACAAGCGACAATCTTGGTCATGTTGCTGGACAAAATGGGTCACCAGGGGTGTGCTGCTTTTACCCACCCGTATGGTCGACAGATGTTCTCTGATCCTAGATCTGACATCCCTGGTGGTCAAACCTATGTACTGAAGTTCACATGTTGAGCACCAGAGTAAGTATATACAATTAGTCGATCTGCAATTAAGACAAGAGGTAATTTCAAAATTTTCCCCGGTTACCACCGAAGAAAAGCTGTTACCCACCTGTACATATTCACAGGCCTTACACTGTGAATAGCCACACCTGTAGGTACCTCTATGTCTAAGCCAAGAGGAGGATGGTACCACTGTTGAGTCAGGTTTCCTAAGCATAGATGGCGAAACTGAATTGCCAATAGTTTTATTTCTCCTGTAGGAGAACCTACAGCCTTTCCTAGCAGTCACGGCAAGAGCATCATCCGCCACCAACAGGTGGAAATGATTTCTGACTATTTCACAGATTTCCCCATATTGGGCTGAGTAGTCCGTGACAAAGGTCAGTTTATTCTCTTGATCTTCCCTATAAGGTTGTTTATCCTTTAAAAGTTGTTCTCTAGAAAGGGAATTAACCTCATACCTAGCCTTTTTAACGATCTTTTTACTATACCCTCTTTGCAGTAAACGTTGTTCTAATTCGTCTGCATGTCTCTTGTAGCTGAGGGGTAGAGTGCAATTGCGTCTCAATCGCACAAACTGTCCCTTAGCTACCGAATAGGGCATTTGTTTCGGATGACAGCTCTTAGCATGTAGGAGACTGTTGCCTGATATAGGTTTCCTGTAGACTTCAGAGGTGACTATGCCTGTTGGCCATCCCTTCAATTCCAAATCAAGATAATGCACTATGTTCTTGTTGAACTCAAGTGTGAACCGTAGGTTCACATCATTTGTTCTCAGATAGTCCACAAAGCATTCAGCCTGTTCTTTCTCCCCCTGCCAGACAAACAGCAGGTCGTCTATGTAGCGTAGGTATAGCAGGATTGCAGGTCTGAAGGGGTTTCCATCTGCATAGATGTTGGACCGCTCCCACCAACCCATGAACAGGTTAGCATAGGTTGGCGCAAACTTGGCACCCATGGCGGTCCCGCATCTCTGCAAATAGAACTCCCCCTCAAACTGGAAATAGTTGTGTGATAGTAAAAACTGTGTCACCTCTAAAACAAAGTTTCTGAATGGTTCACTGTGTGTTGTCCCATTCTCTAAAAAATAAGCAACTGCTTTCAAACCCCAAGCATGGGGTATAGAGGAGTATAATGAGACAACATCCACAGTGAGCCAACCACAGTCCGAAGACCATCTCATAACTAGGGAGGGATTTGACAAGGGGTTGAAGCACCCCATCCAACCACTCAGAAAGGTGTTCCAACATAGAACCTATCCCATTGACTATAGGTCTACCCTGTACATTCACTAGAGTCTTGTGCACCTTCGGTAGATGGTGAAATAGTGGGATAACCGGGTGTTCCACATAAAGGTATTTGGATGTTTCTAAATCAATAAGCCCATCCTCCACTGCTCCATCCAGAAGGTGCATAAGCTCTCGTTGAAACCTATTGGTAGGGTTCTGTCTGAGGTGTTCGTAACTATCTGTATCTTGCAGTTGTCTCAATGCCTCCTTAATGTAATCATCCCTGTCCATTATGACCACTGAACCTCCCTTATCAGCTTGCTTAATCACCAGACTAGGGTTCTGTTCCAATGATTTAAGAGCTGAACGTTCATTTCTAGTTAAGTTATTACCACCTGTTGTCCGTGTCAATGAAAGCTGTCTTAAATCATTTTCCACTCGTTTGTAAAAGGTTTCAATGATGTTACCTCTGCTCTGTATTGGGTAGAAAGTGGAGGGGTTACGATACCTTTTAATAATATCCTTATTATTAGTCCCATTCATTGAAGTGGACCCCTCCACTTCCAACTCCCCCAGAGCTATCAGGTCACATGTCTCCATAAACCCCAAGTCCTTGGGCCAGAAATTGTGGTTCTCATTGCCAGGTGTTGTGGATATCTGGTCTTGGTTAGTGTCCCCAAAGTGTTTACGCAGGGTGATATTGCGTACGAATTTATTCAAATCAAGCATAGTTTTAAAAAGGTTAAAATTCACTGTGGGTACAAAACCAAGGCCATATGACAAAACTTTCTTTTCTTCCTTAATTAGTTCATAACTGGACAGGTTTAGGACGGTACATACTTGGACGGGGCACAAGTCTGCCTCTGTGGGTATCTCCCTTGCTGAGGTACCTGTGTGCTCGTGCCCCCCCCAACTCTCGGATGTTGACCTATCCGAAAAACCTGTTCCAGTTGCAACAATTCCTCATCCCTGACCTGTCCACCAGTGGCACCCTGATGAGTGGAATGGTAATTACTGGTCCCTTGCTGAATGGATGGATGATGATGGCTATCTGTACCAAAATGTGTTGAGACATAATTATGGCTACCACCACGTTGCTGTATAGAGGGGTAGTGGTGATCAAATTGATCAGCAGTGGATGCTTGATATCTATTATACTGATTCTGTCTGCCTCTGGTGTAACCTGCATAGTGTGAGGCTCTAGTTCTACCAAAACCTGGCCTATTGCTTCTTCCTCTTGGAGGAAGATTATAGCCCCCTGTCCTATTGTAGTTGGTGTTCATTTCTACTAAATCTTGGGGAAAACTCCCTTCATTATCTGACTGTGAGCTCTCTCCTCCTGAATCAGCCTCACTTTCAGAAAAAGAAACCACTCTATTGCCTCTACCCCTACGTCTTCTGCCCCTCCCACGTCTTCCTACTCTAGACTGATTCTGAGACCTTCTAGTTTGTGACCTCTGACTTTTGTTCCATATGTAAACCTTGTTATTATCATAATCACCCCTATCCCGAATGAATTTGGTGTGTTTAATAGCCACCAACTCATTTTTGATCTCAATCAGAGTGTGTTGTAAAACATTATCAAACTTAGGATAATCCACATCTTTGCAAAACTTATTTAAAAGTAATTGTACATCATCAATCTCAGACCTAATAATGACCAAAAGATTTGTTTTAAAGGTAATCAAAAGCTTCATCAACCTCACAGAACAGTCACTGAGTATATTATTCCACATCTCTATAAATTCCTGATCTTCTGTCTCAAAAGTGGGAAATTTATTCATTCTGAGACCTCTTGGTATCATGTTCTGTGCTAAGTATTTTTCCAAAGTCCAAATGTCCCATTTGAGCTTTTTTTCTTTGGTCAATAAATATTCCATATCATCAAACAACATGGGTAAATTGTAATTATTACGATCCTGTGAAAAAACATGCTCCAACTCTCTGTTATCCCCATCTCTCTCTTCCACTTTCTTAAGTGAAAAGTATGAGACTACCGCAGTCTCTTCCTGTGTATGCTGCATAGTGACAATAATAGATTTAGGCTAGCGGTCAGCCACAAACCACTAATATTATTGAAAACAAAGAAGGGGGGAGAACCCAACCTGTTTGTGTTCTATGTACCTGCCCCTGAAATACTATTTCTCTGCATCTGTAACTAATGTACCGGGTATTAGGGCTGTTTATGAGTGAGAGGGCCCCATTTATGAGTGATACTTGCTCAGGATTGCTGTACCTATATTATCCGGTAAACTTTACCTAACACGTAACACGTTACATTGGTCTGCATATTACACTCCAGGATTGCCGGGTGTTGCAAAGCTATTTAATTATATGATTGACTGAAGTACTAATCTTCAAGAACATAATGGACATTTGCCCCTGCAAGATATACTAAGCTTTACTATCTGGCATTTATACTACATATATATTGGATTAGTGACAATATAGGTTGGGTTCTCCCCCCTTCTTTGTTTTCAATAATATTAGTGGTTTGTGGCTGACCGCTTTGAGGGGGAGTTCTATTTGCAGAGATGCGGGACCGCCATGGGTGCCAAGTTTGCACCAACCTATGCTAACCTGTTCATGGGTTGGTGGGAGCGGTCCAACATCTATGCAGATGGAAACCCCTTCAGACCTGCAATCCTGCTATACCTACGCTACATAGACGACCTGCTGTTTGTCTGGCAGGGGGAGAAAGAACAGGCTTAATGCTTTGTGGACTATCTGAGAACAAATTATGTGAACCTACGGTTCACACTTGAGTTCAACAAGATCATAGTGCATTATCTTGATTTGGAATTGAAGGGATGGCCAACAGGCATGGTCACCTCTGAAGTCTACAGGAAACCTATATCAGGCAACAGTCTCCTACATGCTAAGAGCTGTCATCCGAAACAAATGCCCTATTCGGTAGCTAAGGGACAGTTTGTGCGATTGAGACGCAATTGCACTCTACCCCTCAGCTACAAGAGACATGCAGACGAATTAGAACAACGTTTACTGCAAAGAGGGTATAGTAAAAAGATCGTTAAAAAGGCTAGGTATGAGGTTAATTCCCTTTCTAGAGAACAACTTTTAAAGGATAAACAACCTTATAGGGAAGATCAAGAGAATAAACTGACCTTTGTCACGGACTACTCAGCCCAATATGGGGAAATCTGTGAAATAGTCAGAAATCATTTCCACCTGTTGGTGGCGGATGATGCTCTTGCCGTGACTGCTAGGAAAGGCTGTAGGTTCTCCTACAGGAGAAATAAAACTATTGGCAATTCAGTTTCGCCATCTATGCTTAGGAAACCTGACTCAACAGTGGTACCATCCTCCTCTTGGCTTAGACATAGAGGTACCTACAGGTGTGGCTATTCACAGTGTAAGGCCTGTGAATATGTACAGGTGGGTAACAGCTTTTCTTCGGTGGTAACCGGGGAAAATTTTGAAATTACCTCTTGTCTTAATTGCAGATCGACTAATTGTATATACTTACTCTGGTGCTCAACATGTGAACTTCAGTACATAGGTTTGACCACCAGGGATGTCAGATCTAGGATCAGAGAACATCTGTCGACCATACGGGTGGGTAAAAGCAGCACACCGCTGGTGTCCCATTTTGTCCAGCAACATGACCAAGATTGTCGCTCGTTGAAATGGACGATTGTGGAAAAGGTCCTACCTCAAAAGAGAGGGGGGAACCCATTTAAGATCCAATCCAGACAGGAAATGTATAGGATTTTCAGACTACAAACCAAAAAACCTTTGGGCCTAAATTCCGAATATGATTTTATTAATCATTGGAATTAGTTCCTATCCATCTTTAATATATAATATATCTATATTATATTATATATATATACTCAAATTTACACATGAGGTCTAGGTGTTAAAGGAACACTAGGTTAGGGAAGTTCCATTGCTTTATTCTAAATACATTTACAAATAGGTTAGATAGTGGTCTAGCTATTTTGTAATTGTATGGACAAATAATTTCTTTGTACATGGGTACCATCATATACACATAAATCAAATATATTGGATATAAATCAATGTTTGGTCCTTGGTGGTATATGTTTTGTGGTTACCAGATTTAGCCCCACATTATGTGTCTTTTATTTTATCCCACACAATAACCCCACTAACTCAGAACCAACTATTTAAGATGGATGATTTGCATTTATATTTTGGGTATGCATATATACTTCCCCAAATTAATTTTGGTAGTTAAACACCAACTCCTTTAAATGGTGGGTTTTGGGATGTATAATTCGCATCTAGCATTTTAGACTTATAGGTATCCTTTCCCAAATTCTGGGGGCTGCACATCAATTCCTTTAATGGTTGGCTTTCTTGTATAGGTAGTCTAAACAGACTTATGTAAACCTTGTGAATATATATATAAATGCGAATTGACTACTCACTAAGTGTTTAAACTGCATAAAGAGATGGTGTGTGTACTGTTTGATTAACCTGACAGGTGTATTTGCATGTATATAGATCTATGCACAGGTAGCATATCCATTTATCTTAAGTTAGTTATTTACTAATGCTCCAACCCCTGTATGCCTTTAAATTCTAATTAGTAATTCACCAATGAAATGAGAGCATTGGATTGAAAAGGCGGTTTGTTTTAAAAGTTTTTAGGGACTATGATTACGGCGTTTGGGGCCGAAACATGTCAGTCTGCTTAACTTCAGGGGTGTTCTATCCCCTCTCTCACTATGTTTTAATTTGACTCAATAAAGTTTACTATTTTTAACTATACAAGGTGCCTGGCAATATTTCTTTTTCAGTTTTTGTGATTTCACAAACTGTTTTGCCTTGGTGACTCTTTTGAACCTCCAGGGCCTCTGTACTTACTCTTGCGCATGCGCAGTTGCGCTAGGAGGACGCCACAGACTCTGGTTGGATCGTCACCAGGTAAGCAGTTAAATAGTTCACTGTTTAGTTGTTTTGTAAGGTCTGAGGAAGGGGGTGACCCCGAAAACGTTCACCAAAGTAAAGTTTATTCACTACTGAATACGGAGAGTGCCTTTCTTATTTCTTCTACATATATATATATATATATATATATATATATATATATATATATATATAAATTCCAAGTAAAAATATTGTCATTTATTAAATGATATTATATATGCCGCTGCTGTGTTCATCACTATTCTCTTGTAATAGTATCAGCCGGATGGCAAAAAACAGCGCTAGTAGTACCTCAAAAATAATTGGAATACAAAAATAACTATTGACTGTGCCAAAAGAGTTGGAAAAAACAGATTTGAGTGAGGAAAGTTTCCATTCTGGCTTTACTGGCAGAGGAATACAATGAGCATCAGGTTGCTTCCATCCTTAAAATTTCAGAGATGGCAGTTCATAAAAAAAGGTCAAGCAGCAGACTTTGAGGACAACAAAGCTACAGACCAGCAGAGGGCAAAACTGGCCCGGATGACTCCCAAATCATTTAAATGTCACTCATCAACTGTAGGATGAAATCAAGTGACCTACAAAAAGAATGGCAATTGGCTGCTGTGGTGAAGTGCATTGTGAGGGCAGTTTAATACAGGCTCCTAAGGGCAGGGCTGAAGTTGTGCAAAGCTAGGAAAAGCCCTTCATAGATGAGAAGCAAAGAAGAGCCAGGATGAGGTTTGCAAAGACCATAAGGATTGGACTGTAGAGGACTGGAGTAAGGTCATCTTTTCTGATGAGTCCAATTTACAGCTTTACCCAACACCTGATCATCTAATAGTTATATGGAGACTGACCTGGAGAGTCATATAAGCCACAGTGTCTCGCACCCACTGTAAAATTTGGTGGAGGATCGGTGATGATCTGGGGGTGCTCTTCAGTAAGGCTAAAATGAGCAGATTTATCTTTGTGAAGGATGCATGAAGCAAGCTACGTAAAAGGTTATCTTGGCTTCTTTATGCACTGACAATGTTCCCCAACTCTGAGGATTTTTTTCCAGCAGGATAATGCTCCATGTCACACAGCCAGGTCTATCAAGGTGTAGAGAGAGGACCACCAGATTAAGATCCTGCCATGGCGAGCTCAATCTCCAGATCTGAAACGCAAATTGAAAACCTCTGGAATGTGATCAAGCGGAAGATGGATGGTCACATTCATCAAACAAAGCGGAGCTGGTTGGATATTTGAACCAGAAGTGAACATAAAGTCACCCAACAGCAACGTGAAAGACTTGTGGAGAGCATGGCAAGCTGTGATTGAAAATATGGATTATTCTACCAAATATTGATTTCTGAACTCTTGCTAAATTAAAACATTAGTACTGTGTTTTTAAAAAAAATTAATATGAACTTGTTTTTTTGCATTATTCAAGGTCTGAAAACACTCGATCTTTTTGTTGTTGTTATACAGGGAGTGCAGAATTATTAGGCAAATGAGTATTTTGACCACATCATCCTCTTTATGCATGTTGTCTTACTCCAAGCTGTATAGGCTCGAAAGCCTACTACCAATTAAGCATATTAGGTGATGTGCATCTCTGTAATGAGAAGGGGTGTGGTCTAATGACATCAACACCCTATATCAGGTGTGCATAATTATTAGGCAACTTCCTTTCCTTTGGCAAAATGGGTCAAAAGAAGGACTTGACAGGCTCCGAAAAGTAAAAAATAGTGAGATATCTTGCAGAGGGATGCAGCACTCTTAAAATTGCAAAGCTTCTGAAGCGTGATCATCGAACAATCAAGCGTTTCATTCAAAATAGTCAACAGGGTCACAAGAAGCATGTGGAAAACCAAGGCGCAAAATAACTGCCCATGAACTGAGAAAAGTCAAGCGTGCAGCTGCCAAGATGCCACTTGCCACCAGTTTGGCCATATTTCAGAGCTGCAACATCACTGGAGTGCCCAAAAGCACAAGGTGTGCAATACTCAGAGACATGGCCAAGGTAAGAAAGGCTGAAAGACGACCACCACTGAACAAGACACAGAAGCTGAAACGTCAAGACTGGGCCAAGAAATATCTCAAGACTGATTTTTCTAAGGTTTTATGGACTGATGAAATGAGAATGAGTCTTGATGGGCCAGATGGATGGGCCCGTGGCTGGATTGGTAAAGGGCAGAGAGCTCGGTCCGACTCAGACGCCAGCAAGGTGGAGGTGGAGTACTGGTTTGGGCTGGTATCATCAAAGATGAGCTTGTGGGGCCTTTTCGGGTTGAGGATGGAGTCAAGCTCAACTCCCAGTCCTACTACCAGTTTCTGGAAGACACCTTCTTCAAGCAGTGGTACAGGAAGAAGTCTGCATCCTTCAAGAAAAACATGATTTTCATGCAGGACAATGCTCCATCACATGCGTCCAAGTACTCCACAGCGTGGCTGGCAAGAAAGGGTATAAAAGAAGAAAATCTAATGACATGGCCTCCTTGTTCACCTGATCTGAACCCCATTGAGAACCTGTGGTCCATCATCAAATGTGAGATTTACAAGGAGGGAAAACAGTACACCTCTCTGAACAGTGTCTGGGAGGCTGTGGTTGCTGCTGCACGCAATGTTGATGGTGAACAGATCAAAACACTGACAGAATCCATGGATGGCAGGCTTTTGAGTGTCCTTGCAAAGAAAGGTGGCTATATTGGTCACTGATTTGTTTTTGTTTTGTTTTTGAATGTCAGAAATGTATATTTGTGAATGTTGAGATGTTATATTGGTTTCACTGGTAAAAATAAATAATTGAAATGGGTATATATTTGTTTTTTGTTAAGTTGCCTAATAATTATGCACAGTAATAGTCACCTGCACACACAGATATCCCCCTAAAATAGCTAAAACTAAAAACAAACTAAAAACTACTTCCAAAACTATTCAGCTTTGATATTAATGAGTTTTTTGGGTTCATTGAGAACATGGTTGTTGTTCAATAATAAAATTAATCCTCAAAAATACAACTTGCCTAATAATTCTGCACTCCCTGTATTTTGACCATTTGTTATTTTCTGCAAATAAATGCTCTAAATTACAATATTTTTATTTGGAATTTGGGAGAACTGTTGTCAGTAGTTTAAAGAATGATACAAGACAAAAATGTTCATTTTACTCAAACATATATCTATAGATAGTAAAACCAGAGAAACTGTGGGGAACCATATATTCAATATACACAATACTTATATATATATATATATATATATATATATATATATATATATATATATATATATATATATATATATTGTGAAAGAGCTAAGGGGATTGTTTACAATGGAATATATTTCCCCCCACAAATTATGCAAAGTTGTTTCTGGTATGAGGAATGTATTATGTAATAGTGTATCATGGGACCGTAATCCACTCCACAGTTGCAGGTGAGGAAGCCAGTTCAGGTTTTCCATACAATTAACTCCTGCGGGACAAAATCCCAAGGAGAGGGGTATATTCTTCACTATATATATATATATATATATATATATATATATATATATATATATATATATATATATATAGATACAAAAAAAATATATATATATATTCCACAATGTGGTGTAAATTACATCAATCCAACGTTGGATTGGTGTAATTTACACCACATTGTGTGAATAAAGTGGTGACATCCTTATTGACAAAACCGGGTGCAAGGTATTTTGTGGATTGTTTTTAAAGACTCAGCACCGGCCAGTTTACTATACAGGGAGTGAGGTTGTTTGGTGTATATATATATATATATATATATATATATATATATATATACAGGGAGTGCAGAATTATTAGGCAAGTTGTATTTTTGAGGATTAATTTTATTATTGAACAACAACCATGTTCTTAATGAACCCAAAAAACTCATTAATATCAAAGCTGAATAGTTTTGGAAGTAGTTTTTAGTTTGTTTTTAGTTATAGCTATTTTAGGGGGATATCTGTGTGTGCAGGTGACTATTACTGTGCATAATTATTAGGCAACTTAACAAAAAACAAATATATACCCATTTCAATTATTTATTTTTACCAGTGAAACCAATATAACATCTCCACATTCACAAATATACATTTCTGACATTCAAAAACAAAACAAAAACAAATCAGTGACCAATATAGCCACCTTTCTTTGCAAGGACACTCAAAAGCCTGCCATCCATGGATTCTGTCAGTGTTTTGATCTGTTCACCATCAACATTGCGTGCAGCAGCAACCACAGCCTCCCAGACACTGTTCAGAGAGGTGTACTGTTTTCCCTCCTTGTAAATCTCACATTTGATGATGGACCACAGGTTCTCAATGGGGTTCAGATCAGGTGAACAAGGAGGCCATGTCATTAGATTTTCTTCTTTTATACCCTTTCTTGCCAGCCACGCTGTGGAGTACTTGGACGCGTGTGATGGAGCATTGTCCTGCATGAAAATCATGTTTTTCTTGAAGGATGCAGACTTCTTCCTGTACCACTGCTTGAAGAAGGTGTCTTCCAGAAACTGGCAGTAGGACTGGGAGTTGAGCTTGACTCCATCCTCAACCCGAAAAGGCCCCACAAGCTCATCTTTGATGATACCAGCCCAAACCAGTACTCCACCTCCACCTTGCTGGCGTCTGAGTCGGACTGGAGCTCTTTGCCCTTTACCAATCCAGCCACGGGCCCATCCATCTGGCCCATCAAGACTCACTCTCATTTCATAAGTCCATAAAACCTTAGAAAAATCAGTCTTGAGATATTTCTTGGCCCAGTCTTGACGTTTCAGCTTGTGTGTCTTGTTCAGTGGTGGTCGTCTTTCAGCCTTTCTTACCTTGGCCATGTCTCTGAGTATTGCACACCTTGTGCTTTTGGGCACTCCAGTGATGTTGCAGCTCTGAAATATGGCCAAACTGGTGGCAAGTGGCATCTTGGCAGCTGTACGCTTGACTTTTCTCAGTTCATGGGCAGTTATTTTGCGCCTTGGTTTTCCACACGCTTCTTGCGACCCTGTTGACTATTTTGAATGAAACGCTTGATTGTTCGATGATCACGCTTCAGAAGCTTTGCCATTTTAAGAGTGCTGCATCCCTCTGCAAGATATCTCGATATTTTTTACTTTTCTGAGCCTGTCAAATCCTTCTTTTGACCCATTTTGCCAAAGGAAAGGAAGTTGCCTAATAATTATGCACACCTGATATAGGGTGTTGATGTCATTTGACCACACCCCTTCTCCTTACAGAGATGCACATCACCTAATATGCTTAATTGGTAGTAGGCTTTCGAGCCTATACAGCTTGGAGTAAGACAACATACATAAAGAGGATGATGTGGTCAAAATACTCATTTGCCTAATAATTCTGCACTCCCTGTATATATATATATATATATATATATATATATATATATATATATATATATATATATATATATATATATATATATATAAAACACACTCCCAAAAAATGAATCCACCCTCTTGGGACATCAGCCTGGGTGCAAAAATGGAATGAATATAGAAGCAAACAAATGCACTCTCAGGTCTTCTTTGTAGTGAGTCAACAACCAAAATTTATTGACGTTTCGGGGTTCACAGAGACCCCTTCATCAGATGAAGGGGACTGTGTGAACCCTGAAGCGTCAATCAATTTTGGTTGCTGACTCACTACAAAGAAGACCTGAGAGTGCATTTGTTTGCTTCTATATATATATATATATATATATATATATATATATATATATATATATATATATATATATATACTGTATATATATATATATGAAACACACAGAAGAAGTATTAGCGCTATACACTAGGAAATCCCTGAAGGAGTGTGAGAGAACACCAGTCTCTGTAAATATACAGTCCTCCTGTTTGGTACAAGATCAGTCTTTACTTGATGTGTGGGAGGAACAAATCCAGGATGTCTCGCAGCCTAATCCCCAAAGCAAAGCAAATCCCTAACGAGGGTATTCCCAGCAGAATCTAAGACCAACAGAAGAGGGAAGGGCGCACAGACACAGGGATCCTGGTGCAGTATGTTATGATTCCACAGACTTAAAACACTAGCATAAGCCAAATGAGTACTCACTTGTACCGACCTCAACACATGAGGTATGATGACAGCAAGAGGGCTTCTCACAGCCTGTCAGATCTTCTTAGTGAAGCTGCAGGTAATAAACAAGACTTTACTGAGTGTACAAGCCAGCTGCTGAGCTCTTCGATAACGGTTAATCTTCTGTTGGGAGAGACAAAGCAGCTTCACTAAGAAGAGATGTAGGCCTCTATTTAACAATGTCTGGCGGGTCAGGTCCGCCAGACCTCGCTGAATACGGAGAGCAATACGCTCTCCGTATTCAGCATTGCACCAGCAGCTCTTATACTCTGCCCCCTGCAGACTCGCGGCCAATGGGCCGCCAGCAGGGGGTTGTCAATCAACCCGATCGTACTCGATCGGGTTGAATTGTGGCGATGTCTGTTCGCCTGCTCAGAGCAGACAGGTTATGGAGCAGCGGTCTTTGTGACCGCTGCTTCATAACTGCTGTTTCTGGCAAGCCTGCAGGCTCGCCAGAAACACGGGGCATCAAGCTCCATTCGGAGCTTGATAGATAGGCCCCATGAACTCGAAATGCTTGTCCAGAAAAGCAAACATGAGGAACTAGTAATGGTCATTGAGAATGGGAGAATGAAGGTATGTGTCCTTTTTTATTTTCTATATTTAAGGCCAACACTGTGAGAAAAATACAAGAAAAAGAAAAGAGAATTGGGTTGGCACCATACATGGCATTGTGCAAAAAAAACAAGACCTCTGTGCATAACTGAAAATCCATGTTGGTCTACACCCTGAGACAATCTCATCTGCGATTACATTGTTGGGGTTATATATTTTATATAAAAGAATAAAAATGTTAATGTGACTATAACTAACTCATCTGGTATTTACCAGATAGTTGCTACTTTACAAAGCATGCAACAACATACAATATAAACTTTTGCTGTCAGAGTGAATATGAGACAAAACAGGGGTCTTAGGGCAAATATATACAAATATTTTGATAATATGATCATCATTACTATTAACCCTTTCGTGCCGGGGTTAACGTGTCTACATCGGAACAATTGTTCCGATGTAAACAAATTGAAATATTGCGATCGTGCACGTGATCACGAGATTTCAATGATGATATCACATCAGGGGGGCGCCCCTATGATGCTAGGCACACCCACCAGAATGCAATCCCATCAGGGAAGTGCCAGTGGCTTCAGGAAAGACAAGCGATTAGGACGTTGTATTTCGTCCATCAGTGCTAAAGCCCAGCAAAATTTGGACGGAGTACAACGTTCTAACGGCGTTAAAAGGTTAAACATTGTTGTTTCATTTACCATTTTCAATAATACAATCAAAGAAAACCTGAATTATAATAGTAGGTACACTTGAAATTGACCTTCACAATACAATAGTTTTATACATTTTTTACCAGACTGCTATATTAAATAGACCTATGGGATCTAATCGATATACCAGTACCAATAGATGATATGTGATTGTATAGCTCAGGGTACCAGAGGGTACTCGCTCTTTAGATAAAAGTTGAGATAATGGCCCACTATTTAAATATGTATTGGCCGGTTTATATATATATATATTTAAGAAGAAAAAAAGGGGGGGACTCAATCGGAAGTATTCCCTCCTGTACCCATAGACTAAAGAGACTAGATTTCCTAAGGGGGGAGAGTAAGTTGTACTTGTGTCTACATAGGAAAAGTTTTAATTATACTTTACCATTTTTGAAGATAGATTTTTATCTTCTTATCCGTGTGCACAGGAAGGAAATATTGTTCTAAAATGATCAAGTTTGTTATTGTCTTTTTAAATAGGGAGAAAGAAGGAGCCTTTCTAGTTTTCCAATGAGCTAATAACAGGTTTTGTCCTGCAAGAATACATGTATTTTATAACTTTAGGAGACCTATGTCTAAGTGGATTGTATACAAAGAAAATACCTTCTGATACGAATGTAATTTTAATTTCAAGAGCTGCGTTTAGCCAGAATTTAATTTTGGCCCAAAATTGTTTAACTTTAGGGCAAGACCAAAAGCAGTGGATCAGATCAGCCTGACTATTGTTACATTTATAACAGCTGGCAGTATTGTTAGGATACCAACGACCTATTTGTGCCGGAGTTACATATATCTTATTTACAATTTTAAAATGAGATTCTCTCCATGCAGTTGTCATTGTGACTTTTCTTGCTAGACCAAAATCTCTTCAGCTGAAAGAGACCTTGCTGAATGTGGAGAGCAATACGCTCTCCTTTTTCAGCATTGCACCAGCAGCTCACAAGAGCTGCTGGTGCAACGCCGCCCCGGAGACTCGCAGCCAAACGACCGCCAGCAGGGAGGTGTCAATCAATTGTGGCGATTCCTTTCCGCCTGCTCAGAGCTAAAGACTCGCCAGAAACACGGGCCCACAAGCTCCATACGGAGTTTGATAAATGGCCCTCATTATATAGAAATGAAATAGAATGTTTCCCTTGCTTGTATAAATTTATTGCTGAATTCAAACTCCCTAATTCCCAGTTACTATCATACTTCAATTTTAATTTGTTATAAAAAAAGTCTTAATTGTAAGTATGCAAAAAAGTTGTGTTTATGTAGTGTATACTGGCTAGAGAGCATCATGAAGGATTTGATATTTGCTGAGGGCCTCTCTCTGACTTGGATTAAATATTTCAGGCCTAGATTAGCCCAACATCTAAAGACTGAAGCGGTGGTTCCTGGCAAAAATTGTGGATTGCCCATAATGGGTAGAAATCTAGAGAGTTGGTGACTAGTCTGTTGCCATGCCATAATCGGCTGTTTGAAAACCGAAAGTACTTCCACAGTTTTAGTGATATCATTTCTAGGAGAATTGATTAGTGCCGTCAGAGTAAAGCGTGCCACAATAATATATTCTAGTTCTAGATTAGTTGCATACTCTTGTTCCGTTATCCAATCCACAATGTATTTTGTTAGCGCTGACAGGTTATAAAATCTGAGATTGTGGAAAGCTAGACCACCTGCCGTGTAGTGTAGAGTTAATTTATGAGTAGACAGTCAGATTCTTTTCTTTTGCCATAGGAACTGGGCTGATATTCGGAAGAAATATGCCAGGTCTTTGGCATGGATTATAAGGGGAAGAATGTAAAAGATAAAGAATTTGAGGAAAAAAGATGGTTTTGATTAAAGCTACCCTAGCCAAAAGTGAAATTTGAAGAGACAGCCAGTTTTTTTAAATTGTTATCATATTTTGCCAAAAAGGGGGCAACATTTAGGTCATACCACCTTGTTGGATCTCTGCTTATTTTGATCCCTAGATTATTAATTCTTTCTAAAATTCTAAATTGGCACGATATAAGATTTTATGGAATTAATTTTATATCCTGAAATGAGGCGAAATGCTCTGCCAAATTGAGGAATTGTTTAATCGAATTTCTTGTGCCACTCAAAAACACTAAGAGATCATCAGCGAATAGTGTTAGTACCATTTTGGCACAGAAATTTTTCTAAGATAATATTTTCTGTTAATTCATAGTTAATCAAGAGATTGGATGATTTATTGTACAAGATCCTAATTAGTTTGAGGAAGTGCCCCTGATACCCAAATGCTTCCAGGGCTTTAAAGAGGTGGTCCCAATTTACCAGATCAAAGGCCTTTTCGGCATCTACAGACAAGATGGATTAATCTGGTCTATTTAAGAGCTTATTCTCCTTACTTTTATTCCAGAAGTAATCTAGAATATTTACATATTGTTTTTGATATATTTCTGCCATTCATAAAGCCTGATTGGTCATGATGGATTAATGGGTCCAGGTGTTTTTTGAGTCTATCTGCCATGACTGAAATCAAAAACTTATAATTATTGTTGAGAAGTGATATGGGTCTATAGGAAGCCACCTTTTCAGGATCTTTATCTTTTTTAGGGATCAAAGTAATTGTCGAGTTAGTAAAAAATTGTGAATTAATCGCAATTCTGATGAAGCAGAGATTATATAAATCTACCAGATTAGGTAAAATTTGATCTTTTAGGATTTTATACATCTCAGCAGGAAGATGGTTGGGACCTGGTGCTTTATTAAGTTTACTTATCTTAATCTGTTTTATTACTTCCTCAAGTAAAATGGGCTTATTTAGTTCTTCCAAATTTTGTTGTGATATTTTAGGAGTTATACATTTTTGCCAAAAATTATTTTTGTTATGCATATTATCATCTTTGGAGTAAATACTTTTGAGGTGTTCATAAAATAAATATCTGATTTCTATAGGATCTGTAACTATCCTATCCTTATGTTTCAAAGACTTAATGGCATTATTACTAGATCAGTTCTTAATTAGAAGGGCTAGATATTTAGCAGATTTACCATAATTACCAGATAATTTAGCCTTCTGTTTTGTCTCTTCTTGTATCATTTTATCTTTTAAAAATAGATCTCTTTCTTGTCTTTTCCTGATGTAATCATCCCATCTCCTTCTATTTGGAGCTGCAATATAGGTTATATAACTATTACGTACTTGGTTCGCAAGTTGGATCTCCCTCACTTTGAATTTTTTTTCTGACTTGCATGAATAGGCCAATATTTCTCCCTTAATGTAAGCTTTAAATACTTCTAAGAATATTTCTTGTTTTGTTTTATAATCACTATTATTGGCCGCATAGAAATTCCATTTATCAATTAGCCAATTTGAAAAATGCACATTGTTTATCAAACGTCTGGGGAAAAAATTCTTGAAAACCTCGAACCTGACAACAGATCCAGAGGTAGTTGCAGAGAAATGACCGCATGATCAGAGATAGTAAAATCTTTTATGTCTGTCTTTATACTTTGCCTTAATAAGATATCTGAGACCAAGAATAAGTCAATGAGGTCTATTTATCAAGCCGTTGGAATTCCACAGCATAATTGTGGCGAGCCTGATTCGCCTCATTTTTCAAAGCCTACAGACCGGCAAAAGTTGAAATCTGTGACGTAACAGACGATCCACCGGTCTCAGTCCGACACAGATCGATGCTTACGTCATTACAGATGTACCGAATGCAAATTCGGCACTATCTGACTACTTTTGCTAGTTAACAAATATCTAACAGGTACGCTCGCCACTATTCCGGCCCAGCGTACCTGCTTTTCAATCCGCCGCCCTGGAGGCCACGGATGCCATAGGAATCAATGGGAGTCTGAAAGCAGCGAAAGCTCATGTTCACTGCTGCCCGATATCCCATTGATTCCTATGGGAGAATAAAAGTTATCCAAAAGAAGCAGAGATCTGAGCATCAAAGAATAAAAATATAGGAGAAGCGCTAAAAAAGCTAAAGGTGCTATAATAAATACAATGTGAGATATACGACTTGCTATGCAAATATGATTTAATCAAACACTCAAATGTAGTACAGAGCCTGTAAAGATAGAGTACATAAATGTAAAGACATTAAAAATTGGACGTCTCCGATATAATAAAACACAAGTAAAATAGAAAACAAATGACTACTGTTGCCAATATGATAGAATATGTCTCTGTATCAATCAGATATAAAACTTGGGCCCTCAAAAACGGTCATAAACAGGGATCAGTTCCAGGTAAGTATTACCCGTATTACCTTCTAATGTACCGTCTGTTTGTATGATACCACCTCCGTGAGGCGTATGCGTGTCCCGTGACGTCACTGATCAGGAGGCGTCGTCTCTGAAGGAAAATCCTATTGGTCAGGATAACTTGACAGACGAGGTATAGCGGCCGCTATATTGTAGAAAAAGTGAGATATCCCCGCTCTTAGTGCAGAACAGCACGCAGGGTTAAATTACATCCAGATCTCTCTTTCAGACCTTCTTGCAGCCCACGGGCTTCGATGTAAATCTTGGAACCGGCTTGGCTTAAGAGCGTATCCTTTCCCAATGCGGTCCTAGTGCTCTCTGTAGATTTGCATACGGCAAAGTAAATTTAGCTGAAAACCTTGTACTTCAACAAAGTATTAGAGTCCTTATAGGTGTAGTATAAAGTACAGGATAGCTTTGGCTTATCATCAACGCGTTTCTCCCTCTTGCAGGGCTTTCTCAAGATGAATTTGCTCCAGTCACAGCTTCCTTTTAAACAGTCCAGAATCATACCTATTGGTCAGGTTGGATCAATTAGTATAACAGGTGTGTTCACTACAGTTGATCTATTGGCAACAGTATTAGCAACTCAAATAAAAAGACAACAGGAGTTTTCTAAAAACAGATATTCTTACTGAAAAAATATGTATAGATAACTATGTACTTATATAAATTTAAGGATAAAACTTCTTGACATGTATAATTATGACTCCACTTAGGTTGAACCGCTTGTGTGCACTCAAAGAAGTCAAACAACAGTAATAATGTTACTAAAATAATGTTACTAAAATAACACCACAAAAATATATCTCACTTAGTAATTACCACAGATTTTTTGTGGTAATCAAATATAATAGTCACTGATTTTAGATTTATATTCTTATTATTTTTTATCTTTATGTAGACAAAAGATTTATTTCTACTCTATCACTTGTCATAATTCATCACACATACGCACATGCATATATCTCTTACACATAAGCAGTTAAAAACTGCAGTTTACTATTCCTATTTTAGCATACGTATATGCTTTTTTTTCATGCACATAAGCGGACAAATCCGCAGTCTATTATCTTTATTTTTATATTTAGCACTTCTTTATAAGATTGATAATTACTAAGTGAGATATATTTTTGTGGTGTTATTTTAGTGTTATTTTTGTTGTTTGACTTCTTTGAGTGCACACAAGCGGTTCAACCTAAGTGGAGTCATAATTATACATGTCAAGAAGTTTTATCCTTAAATTTATATAAGTACATAGTTATCTATACATATTTTTTCAGTAAGAATGTCTGTTTTTAGAAAACTCCTGTTGTCTTTTTATTTGAGTTGCTAATACTGTTGCCAATAGATCAACTGTAGTGAACACACCTGTTATACTAATTGATCCAACCTGACCAATAGGTATGATTCTGGACTGTTTAAAAGGAAGCTGTGACTGGAGCAAAGTCATCTTGAGAAAGCCCTGCAAGAGGGAGAAACGTGTTGATGATAAGCCAAAGCTATCCTGTACTTTATACTACACCTATAAGGACTCTAATACTTTGTTGAAGTACAAGGTTTTCAGCTAAATTTACTTTGCCGTATGCAAATCTACAGAGAGCACTAGGACCGCATTGGGAAAGGATATGCTCTTAAGCCAAGCCGGTTCCAAGATTTACATCGAAGCCCGTGGGCTGCAAGAAGGTCTGAAAGAGAGATCTGGATGTTATTTAACCCTGCGTGCTGTTCTGCACTAAGAGCGGGGATATCTCACTTTTTCTACAATATAGGGGCCGCTATACCTCGTCTGTCAAGTTATCCTGACCAATAGGATTTTCCTTCAGAGACGACGTCTCCCGATCAGTGACGTCACGGGACACGCACACGCCTCACGGAGGTGGTATCATACAAACAGACGGTACATTAGAAGGTAATACGGGTAATACTTACCTGGAACTGATCCCTGTTTATGACCGTTTTTGAGGGCCCAAGTTTTATATCTGATTGATACAGAGACATATTCTATCATATTGGCAACAGTAGTCATTTGTTTTCTATTTTACTTGTATTTTATTATATCGGAGACGTCCGATTTTTAATGTCTTTACATTTATGTACTCTATCTTTACAGGCTCTGTACTACATTTGAGTGTTTGATTAAATCATATTTGCATAGCAAGTCGTATATCTCACATTGTATTTATTATAGCACCTTTAGCTTTTTTAGCGCTTCTCCTATATTTTTATTCTTTGATTGTCTTTCTTTCCCTAACGTTAGGGACTTTAGGGTTGGAGCAGTTTGGTGCCTCTTGCGCACACTTTAATATATCTATACACAGAGATCTGAGCACTCGGGGGCAAGTAAAATCCATAGAAAATCTTTATTGAGGTAAGAATAAAAACTGCATCTCAATGCAGGTAAGCAAGGACAGCAATCCTGACACGTTTCACGCCCCCTAGTGGCGCTTAGTCATAGGAATAAGTGCTAGAGGTGTCTGTAGAATACTTAAAGGGATGACTGACCAATCACTAACCTGTAATAAGTGTCATTGGACGCCACCCCAAAATGAACACTAACAGCACAAGAGGAATGTTTTAAAAAAACAATATAAGTAATAAAACTGTAGGCACAAAAATCCTTGTATGCATACTAAAAGCAGTCAGCGAGCTACCCGCAACAAATCTCACGTCAAAACTCGCAAACTGATATGTACAAAGTCGTCAACTATGTTCAAACTCGCATCTTTAAAATTGCGAGCGTACTTATCCGCCAAACCTCGCTACCTCTCCATTTTTCACTGTAATTAGACACATTTGACCACCAACTCGCCAAAAACGAATGTACTAAAAAATCTATTTGTCCGCTCGCTACAATTTCCGCTCCCACCTCGTTATTTTTGCCTCGCCACCTTTTAGGTGGCGGGCAAGGTACAAAACAATAGGAAAGTCAATCTAGACATATATAAAAGGCAGTAATATCAGCATTGTACAGCATAACTGGCGTCTAATTTGTCTCTCATTTCCATGTACATAAATTGCGCCAAATTTGTCGACTGTAATTAAAGAGTAATCTATATTTTAAATTTGTATTGTATAGTTGTCAATCTTTATAATTATTTTTATATTAATATTTATATATTATCAGATCCAGATGAAGCCATATCCAAATTGTAAATAAATATTACAAAAATAACGCTCTGTTATCACTCTTCAAAAAATTTTGAACAATAATAAAGTTGTTTAGATAAGTTGAACTTTTATAGGAGCAAAATTCTATTCCCGCGACTACTATGATGTTCGTGACACCTTGCATGTCACGTGTTAATAATTGGCCAGACAATTCAACTGAAAGTTAAGTACATCAGCTTAGTCGCGGCGAGCGAGGCGTCAAATTTATCAATAATCCGCCACTGCTCGTGGCGGGCTAGACTTGTCTATTTATTGGGGGATTATTAGTACATAGTGACAGCGGACACCATTTCGCCCGCGGCGAGTAACGGCGAGTTTATCCGCGTCTAAAATGACGGATGAATTGACGGCTTAGTACATGGAGCCCTAACAGGCTTATGAGATCGAAAACACATGGTACATAGAAGATATGTTAATTAATATGTCTTATAGGTTGCCTAAACAATGTATTTAAAAGATGCCTAAATGACAATATATTAAACAAATCCATGGCTACCAATTAAACCTAGGACGATATGTATATATATTACTTATAAACATGAAGGCATAATGACAATGTAAAGACAGTAAGAAAACAAGGTATATAAAATTATGTGTTTGATTAATCAGTGTGAAAGTTTGAATAATATTGGAAAATAATGTTATTAAAAAATAATGTTGTTAGAAAATATGCTGTTAGCAATAAAGGGGTCAATAATCTGGAAGAAGAAAAGGACAAACATTGCTATGTGCATGTTGTTAAACATGAATCAAAGCAAGGAAATGCCAAAAAAAAATTTTTTGTACATTAATCTATGAAATAAGAAATATCCCATTCCAGATTAATACCCTTGGGATGTCTGGTTTCCAACTTCAGAATCCAGAATAACTCTCTTTTTGTGAGAAGTTTGTGTCTGTCTCCCCCTCTGGTGGGTTTGTGTACTACCTCAATAATCTGCGCTCCAAAACTGGGAACGCCAGTTAGGTGCAGGCCATTAAAAGTGTTTAGCAACCGCTGAGTTTTTATTAAAATTCTCATTGTCCCTCAGGTGCTCCCTCACTCTGTCTCGAAATTCACGGGAAGTTTGGCCTACATACTCTTGTTGGCAAAGGTTGCAATTAAGTACATATACTAACAATTTGGTTCTACAGGTGGCATAGAAATGGATTTCAAATGATTTCAATGTGCTATTAGAATAAAAGTGGTTGCCAGTAATAATGGATTTACAGGCTTTGCAGTTGAAATTATGGCATTTGAAATTGCCTCTTCTGCCACTGTGTAACCATGTTGAGGAAGACGGTATAGTAGTTTGTATCATGCTGGGAGCTAATCTGGAGCCCAATGTTTCCGGCTTTCTTGAAACAAATTTGAAGTCGATCAATCAATTTGATATTAAGAGGTCATTTTTAAGGAGAGGAATGTGTTTCTTTAAGATATTTACTACTTCACTGTATTGGTTAGAAAATGGAGTACTAAACACTACTGAGTTTTCTGAAAATATTTTGTGAGGTCTTTTTGGTTTGGGGATACAATCTACCTTGGCATCTTGCTGTGCTTTTTCCAGGAGACTTGAGTCATATCCTCTGTCAATCTATTTTTTAAATTATTAGATTGGTTAGAATAAATCTCATCACTGTTGGTGTTTCTCTTGAGTTTTAAAAATTGGCTTTTTGGAATTGATTTGAGGAGGTGCGGAGGATGGGCTGATCGGGCATGTAGGATGGTGTTGCCCGCAGTGGGTTTTCTATAAGTGCTTGATATAATAGATCCGTCATCTACCACTCCTTCCAATTTCAAGTCCAAAAAGTTAACTATAGAGGGGTTGGATTCACCAGTGAATTTCAATAGGCTAGTGTTGGTATTTAAATATTCCAAAAAACAAGCAAGTGAGAAACCCTCTTGTCCCCTATTTTCAATTATGAAAATCATATCGTCGATAAATCTATTGTAAAAAATAATATCATGTATGAATATTCCAATCAGCCAATAGAATGCAAGCTCAATCCTATTGGCTGATTGGATCAGCCAATAGGATGAAAGCTCAATCCTATTGGCTGATTGCAACAGCCAATAAGATTTTTTCAACCTTAATTCCGATTGGCTGATAGAATTCTATCAGCCAATCGGAATCTAAGGGACGCCATCTTGGATGACGTCATTTAAAGGGAAACCTCATTGTAAAGAAGAAGTCGAAAGAAGAGGATGCTCCGCACCGGAAGTCTTGAAGATGGAGCCGCTCCACGCCGGATGGATGAAGATAGAAGATGCCGTCTGGATGAAGACTTCTGCCCGGTTGGATTAAGACTTCGGCCCGCTAGGATGAAGACTTCTGCCGGCTTCGATGAGGACTTCTGCCGCTTCGTTGAGGATGGATGTCAGGTCTTCAGAAACTGTAAGTGGATTTTCGGGGGTTAGTGTTAGGTTTTTTTTTAAGGGTTTATTGGGTGGGTTTTAAATTTAGATTAGGGTTTGGGCACCAAAAAAGAGCTAAATGCCCTTTTAAGGGCAATGCCCATACAAATGCCCTTTTCAGGGCAATGGGGAGCTTAGGTTTTTTAGATGAGGTTTTTATTTGGGGGGTTGGTTGTGTGGGTGTGAGTTTTACTGTTGGGGGGGTATTTGTATTTTTATTTACAGGTAAAAGAGCTGATTTCTTTGGGGCAATGCCCCGCAAAAGGCACTTTTAATGGCCACTGGTAGTTTATTGTAGGCTAGGGTTTTTTTTTATTTTGGGGGGCTTTTTTATTTTCATAGGGCTCTTAGATTAGTTGTAATTAGTTTAAATATTTGATAATTTATTTTTATTTTGTGTAACTTAGTGTTTTTTTTTGTAACTTAGTGTTTGTTATTTTGTGTAACTTAGTTGTTAGTTTTTTGTAACTTTTTAATTTTTAATATGAGATTTAAATTATTTGAGTAGGGTTAGGTTTTTAACTATATAATATATTTAATTTAATTTGTAGTTTAATGTAATTTTAGTATAATAGTTAGGGTAGGTTAATTAGTAGTTTAATATAGTTTAATTTAAATCTAAAGGTAAGTTTTAATTTATTATAAGATAGGGATGAGTTAATATTTAACATAAAGTTAGCGGGTTGTTAGGTTTAGGGGTTAATAGGTTAATTTAGTTTATGGCCATGTGGGGGGCTGGCGGTTAAGGGGTTAATAGGTTTAGTAAGTGGTAGTGATGTGGGAGGCCAGGGGTTTAGGGGTTAATAACTTTATTTAGCTGCGGTGGGCTCCGGGAGCGGAGGGATAGGGGTTAATACCTTTATTAGAGTTGCGGTGGGCTCTGGGAGTGGAGGGATAGGGGTTAATACCTTTATTAGAGTTGCGGTGGGCTCTGGGAGCAGAGGGATAGGGGTTAATACCTTTATTAGAGTTGCGGTGGGCTCCGGGAGCGGAGGGATAGGGGTTAATACATTTAGTTAGTTGTGGCGGTGTCGGAGAGCGGCGGAATATGGGTTAATAAGTTTATTAGAGTTGAGATGGGATCCGGGAGCGGTGGGATAGGGGTTAATAACTTTATTTAGTTGTGGCGGGGTCCGGGAGTGGCGGGATAGGGGTTAAACAGTTTAGTATAGCTGGCGGTGTTTAGTGACAGTATATAAATAAAGCTAGGAAAAAGCCGAATAGCAGCGAGAGCGATGACTGTTTAGTTAAGAACAGTCCGCTGCTCAGCGCCCCGTACTTGGTGCGCAGCTTTTTGACAGCTTTTTATATAAATATGGAGAGCGTTTTCAGGTTCGCAGCCGCAATGTTAGGCGATGTCAGGTCAGCGTATTGGTGCAGTTGAATGCAGCACAGTTGACGGCTTGATAAGTAGGCCTCAATGCATAAAGAAAAGGTGCCGTGAGTTTTGGAATCGCATGAATAAACGCGTTGATCAGGGTTTTGTAAGCGCCAAATATCATGCACATTTAGATCTGACATAAAGGATTTAAGGATCTTGGTTTCTCTATTATCCACTCTGGAATGCATTGGAGATAATCTATCTAGATGAGGGGATGTAGTTAGATTGAAGTCTCCTGCGATTACAGTCTTTTTTAAAGGTATGTGTCCTTCAGATCAATTATGGTCATGAACTGCCCCAGTTAAACCAGAAGAAAAATGGTTTGAATTGTCTTTATTTTAAAGCTGGAAATTCTCACAAATTTGATTAAGAGTCTTCAAATCTAAGATTGCTCTGATTGCTCCCTTCTTCTTTGGCACTATGAAGAGATCTGAATATAATCCCAAAGATCGTTCTGACACAGGAACTGAAGCAATCACGCCCATATGCTCCAGGTCTAGAACACTTTTCCTTTACCGGATCCTTGAGGACATGAGACAGAAGGAAACTTCCTTGAGGGGGCCTGGATTAAAAACTTATTCTGTAAACCTGGGAAGCTATGTTTAGTACTCAAAGATCTTTAACATATCTGAACCAGGACTTCTGAAGCTGGTTCAATCTGCCCCCTTCCAGACTGAGAGCTGGATAAGGGGTTGCACCTTCATGCTGATTTCAAAGAGATGGTGTATTTCTTGGCTTGCTTGGACTTGTATCAAGTATTGCAAAGTTTTCCCAGAAGATTTAGAAGTCTGATTTCTCGTTAGAAGAGGAAGAAGATTTCTGTGATAAGAAAGCACCCTTACTACCAGTCACAGTGGCAATAATTGCGGCAAAGCCTAGACCAAAAACTTTCCTTGAAAAGGAAGAGACAAAAGCTCACCCTTTGAAACCATATCCAGGATTTTAACCACAAGGCTCTTGTAGTGAGTACAGCCAAGGCTGCATTCCTGAAATTTATGCAAATTATTTCCACAATTGCATCACAAATAAAGAAATTGGCTACCTTTATCATTTTTATGGTGATCTTGAATTTCTTCTTGGTAAATCTCCTCTGATGCCATCTTAGATAAGAAGTCACACCAAATGGTATTAGCACCAGCTATGCACGCCACACTAACTGCTGGACTAAATAAGAACCCAACCTGCCGAAAAGTCTTCCTATGGTAAGCTTCTAACTTCCTGTCCATGAGATCCTTAAAATATGTGCTATCCTCTAATGGAATAGCTATTCTTATAGCAAGAGTGGAAATACTTCCCTCTAATTTAGTAATGGTTTCCCCAAAGTTTAACCTTAGAAGAAGAAACTAGAAACATCTTCTTAAACTTTGGTGAAAGAATACATTGCTTATTTCACTCCCTAGAAATGACCTCACAAATAGCTTCAGGGACTGGAAAACCCTCTGCAGGCTTAGCTGATGGTTTAAACAATAAGTCCAGTTGCTCAATTGACTGACGCTCTGAAGAGGAAGGTTGTTGGACATCAAGAGTCAGTAACACCATGTAATAGAGAATACAAATGCTTTAGCTTAAAAATAAAATAACTAGATTTCAAGTCTTGATCTGAAGTAGTACTTTCTGTCTCCTAAACTATTAATCTCAGAGATTTCCAGTTCGCTCAGAAGATGGCCATCTCAGGAAAGAACAGACTGAAAGGGAAGGGGTAGGAGTGCTAAAATGGTGAGAACATTTTTAACCTTAGTGCCCCTGGAGTGCACAGCAAGTTCTGCTTGTAAAATAAGGCAGATATGCATAAATAATTAAACTGTGAAGCTCGCAAGTGCTGTCTGTACCGAAAAAAATAAACATTTACAATAAGCCTCACAAGCATTGCCCATAGTACTCCTCTACACCTCTCTTTCCTATTACTGGCTCTCTAGGGAGGGGGGTGGGAGTAGTGGGTCTCACATCAGTATGAGTGTGATTTTTTAATTGAATCAATGGATTTTTAATTTTTTATATAAACCTCTAAAACCATTACAACTAAGTTCTTAAATACTAACAGGTCCGTCCATAATCTTTGCAAAGAGTTTAAATAGGTACCAATACATATGTTACAATAAGTTGAATATATTTACAGATATATATATGTATACACATATATTTTACAGCAAATCAATCCAAATAATTATAACAGGGCAACTACCACAACCTCAATTTGTGTAACACTGCTAAAATAATCACATAATTGTAACCCAGGAATATTCTTAGCCAAATTCTCTGTGTGCTTTCTCACATTGTCCGAAATCAGCCATTTTTATCAGGAGCGGGAAGAGAGAAGAAAGTGAGAAAGTTTTTCCCAATTGTATTCTCAATTCAAAAGGGTCTGGCCTATCATATGCCAGTCAAAGGCTAATAAGAGTGTCTTTAAAACCTAGACAAAACACCTAGCTATGAGACAAAGGTGTATCTGGGGGAAGGGATTTTAAAACCAGCTATGAGAATTTTCCAGGGATAAAATCTGTAAGCTATGGTCACCACAATGAGAACCCCTGCCATTGAATAATCTTGAGCATCTCAAATGTTCACCTTCTCCTGTGGAGGCAAATTATAAGACTTACAAGCTCTTTATATGTTGGGTATTATTTTACCTGCCTTCTAGTGGACTGGAGTTTAATGGATGGATTCTCACTACCTTTTGAAAGAAAAGAGATTTTCATTTTGTCTTGAAATTGTATTAATAGAGTGATTAAATAAAGAGGCGAGTGAGTGAGGGAATTTGGAAATGCTCTGCAGAATAAAAATGGAAACAGGTCAGGTGACAGAAAGAGTCATCCTGTGGGGACAAAATAATAAAAAAAAAAGTTGTGATGAAATGTTCATGGTAACTGCCTATATTCTACTTATGTTCTGGGGAATTGGTGGAATTTAAAAATTAAAAGAGAGCTAGCAGTTTACCAGACCAGAGAAAAGCAGAGAACATTGCAGGCTCCCTGTGATTAGAGTTTGTTTATAAAGTGCCTTACACAGAAAATAACTTTCTTGTAATATATCAGTTTGGTTCCTGAAAAAAACACAATCAAGACCAAACATACAATCCACTTCTTAGCAAAATATATGGCAAATGCAGGCTGGTTGGGAGTTCTGAAATTATATTTGGCAGTGGGACCACAGGAGACTACATGATGCCCCCAGTCCTTGGATTGGACAATGCTGTGTCAAATCACATTTTCCAGTGACATTTCTATAGCATTGCAATATTTGCTTTGCATCCTCATTGCACAGTGGAGGAAGGTGAATATTGCCATGTCGTGCCTACACCCACCCATAGACTGCCCAGCCGTGCCCACTGAACACACATGATCGCGGCTCCACCTTCCCAGACATTACTCATAGAACACTCACAACACTGCCCACAGGTCTCTCTAAAATTAGGGTCAGTCACAACCCTTTAGAACAGTTTATTAAATTACTTATTTACAAAATCTCCATAGTTTTTAACATTGACTTTGTGTTGAAACCCATTAGATACGTTTTTCTAAAGGATTATGATAGGCCATTTAGTTCCCTTCTTCATGCCCCCTGCACTAAGCACTATGGGGTAAGCTCATGTTTACTCTTCGGAACCGTCACGTCACATCTGAAAGTTGAGTAATAATACACATATTCTTGTTATTCAAACACGTAAACAAGTCCCAATGCCAGTACAGCTCAGTTTATGAATATAATCACAATAGAACATGCTTTGATTGATAAATAACTTTATTAATATTCCAGTACAGAACAAACAGTGTATAATATTATATAACACAATGCAGAAGAAGCCGCCATTATAACAGTAATTAACAGCAAAGAGGTGCAATGCTTTTCTACTACATGCAAACTTAAACTTGGATGAAGCACCTGCTATGAACAGGGTCTAATTTTTTACCGAAGCAACAATGATAATGATTATTACCAGGAGAACAAAAAGCCCAGTCGAGATAAGACAACATTTCACCTTCCTGGCACGTCTCTGAAAGACAAAACAGAAAAAAAAAATAATTATAAAAAAGTCAGAATGCAAGAAATAAAAAAATAAAAGAAAGAACTGACAGATTATGCATAATTAGGGCTAGATTATAAGTAAGCGCTCCTGTGTTCACTGCGCTCGTATTGTTGAAGTAAAAAGTTAGTGGAACATTGAATATTACAAACGCGTTAAAGTATTTCCCCCTAGACTTCAATGGAGTGCGAAAAATGCAAAAATACACCTGTACTTACTCTCTAACCCGACCGCGTTTATTCAAGAGCATAGAAGATAAATATTTATATATATATATATATATGATTTTTTGCTAAAATATTTATCTATACCTATATATACATACACAGTATACACACACACAAAAATAAAACCTTTAAAAACCTTACAACACTATCATTTTGTTAGCACAAGTAGCAAGATTTTGCAAATCAAGAGCAATTTAGGAATAAACCACTTGAAAGGCTAGTTGGCCTCCTTTGTTGTGGATCATCTATGAACAGATGTAAATAAGTTGGTGCTTTGGTCTAAGCCATAACAGTTACAGGGTCAAGGAATTGTCCCTATACTTAGGTATGATGTAGGTACTCCAAACACAAACAACATGTTCCAAGGTATTTTACAGCAAAATAGATAATGTATGTGTATTGTATTATTGTTTGAATGTCCTCTTTTTATAGGAGATTGTTTCTTTAAATTGTATTTGAGCCTAGAAATAACTAAACTACAAAACAACAGACTGATACATTTCAACAGCAGTGATGAAAAGCAAAATTATAGGTTATAATACAGAGGCATGCAGAAAGTGAGCGGTATAAATCTATACTACACAATCTCAGTGACAATAGAAAATAAACCCTTTTTGTCACCTTAAAATTGGTTCTGCCTACAAAGTACTTCATTCAGTCTTTAAGAGGAAAAATAAAAGCATAGCTTTCTCATAATTCCTTTTTATTGTATTGCAGTTTTTCAGCATTGAATTCTAACAATAGGAGGCTATAACTTGCTTGGTTTGGTGCCAGAGAATAAACGTCTTGTGTTTGGCTTAAAGTCATAATCACAGAAACTCTGTTTATGTCATTTGTCTATTTTGCTAACGTAAAATGATAACAGACATGACACACATATAAAGTACCTAGCAATATAAAAACAAACACATAGTCATATAGAAATATATATATTTCTTATATTAAAAATGCACACCTAGACAGAAATAGATAGACAGAAAAACAGATTAGATAGACAGATAGATAGATGATATTGAAAGACAAATAAATAGACAGATAGATAGATAGTTAGACAGACAGATACAATGGGTATTGAAAAGAATCACCCCCCCCCTCCTTGAAAATAATCAAATTTTTTGCTTTGCAGCCTGAAATAAAGACAGACACAGTTTTTGCTTATCCAGTTGTAATTACTCAGTGCAACTTATAACATCCAAGTAAAAGATATAACACCAACATGTCAGGCCAAAATAAAGACAATTCAAAAACAGAATCAGAGTTGCAAAAAGGATCACCCCCTCCTAAAATTACTTGTAAAATCAATCAGGTGTAGCTAATCACCTTCTCAACGGCACACACAAAGCCATTTGACCTTCAACTGTGATCAGCTGTGGGCATATGGATTAGCTCAGCATATAAAGAGCTTTACTGGAGCATCTCAGTCCCTGGTAGTGCAACTGAAGCAAACAATCAACTATGGGTGGCAAGGCACTGTCAAAAGATCTCCGGGATAATGTTGTGGACAGGCACAAGTCAGGAGATAGATACAAGAAAATATCAAAGGCTGTATCAATGCCTAGAAGCACAGTAAAGTCTATTATTAAGAAGTGGAAGGTATTAGGTACAACATAGATCCTCTCTTGATTAGAAAGTCACTCCAAACTGGATAAAAGAGCCAGGAGGAAACTGGTCAGAGAGGCTACCAAGAAGCCCACAGGAACTCTGAAGCAGTTGCAGGAATTTATAACAAATCTCCACAAATGTGGCTTGTATGTGAGAGTTGCAAGAAAAAAGGCCACATGCAGTCACGACTGAGCTTTGCCATAACACACCTAGGAGATTCTGAGGCCACATGGAAAAAGGTGTTATGGTCAGATGAGACTAAAATTGAATTAATTGACAATATGTCTGGAGGAAATCCAATACAGCTCACCATCCAAATAACACCATACCTACAGTAAAGCATGGAGGTCATTGTGACGGTTCTTTAATCACATACATGGACAATGTGTGACACAGCGCCATCTATTGGTTGAACTATGCCAAAAACATAATGCAGTGCCCTCTATTGGTTGCAAGTTCACCACCAAAATGGGTACTAGAGAAGGAATTACTAATTTGCATAGGGCGAAAATACAAACAGATGGTTATTATTTTTACTGTTTAGAACTACCTAAATCCTCCATCCTGTTGGAAAAGTTATATTCCTTTATTATATTGTTTCCTATATGTTTTTTCTATGTTTATATTTTAAGGAGTGTGTGTCACCATAAGCTTACTAGTGTGTTTGTAAAAGCTAGTCCTGGGCAAACCCTTCATGCTGATTGTTTCCCCTTGTTCCAAGACTGATTGGGTTTCCAAGAAGACTTGGATTGTTCCTGCTTGGAAGAAGGGGAAGGCGAAGTTACGAAAGGAACAAAAATTACTCTGACGTCCTTTAGGCCTATTCTTCTTATCTTGAGGTAGAAAAGATCCTTTTCCACATGTAATATCAGAGATAATTTCTGCCAAACCGGGTCCAAACAAGGTATTGCCCTTGTAAGAAATCACCAGAAGCTTGACTTTAGAGGAAACGTCAGCAGACCAGTATTTCAACCATAACGCCCTGCGGCTAGGAAAGCGAAACTAGATGTTTTAGCTCCTAGTCTAACAAACTGTAAAATGGCATCTGCAATAAAGGAATTGGCCAACTTAAGAGCTTTAATCCTATCTTGAATTTCATCCAAGGAAGTCTTTACTTGAAGAGAATCAGACAAGGCGTTGAACCAATAAGATGCCGCACTAGTCACGGTGGCAATACACACCGCAGGTTGCAATTGGAGACCTTGATGAACATAAATCTTTTTCAAATAAGCCTCTAGCTTCTTGTCCATCGGATCCTTAAAAGAGCAGCTATCTTCAATAGGAATAGTGGTTCTCTTAGCCAAAGTGGTAATGGCCCCTTCAACTTTAGGTACAGTATACCCAGGGTCTTTAATTGAGTCCTCGAAAAAGTGGAAGGGTCTTCAAAGAAACTATTAAGTTAACTATATTTTTTAGGAGTGACAACGACAGGGGTATCGGAGTCATCTAAAGTAGCTAAAACCTCCTTTAAATATACACGAAGGTGTTCAAGCTTAAATCTGAAGGATACCACCTCAGTCTCAGAAGAAGGAATTATACTGTCCGAATCTGAGATTTCACCCTCAGAAAGTCCCGATGTATCTTACTCATCAGAGAAAGGGCAACTTGGGAAGAGGAACTGAGGACAGTCACCTTACTTTCTGAATTTCTAGATTTCCTCTTGCGTTTTCCCTGTAATCTGGGAATGGCAGCTAATGCTGCAGACACCTCTGAAGATACCTGGGCAGAAATTTCTGCTTTAAAATAAACTCCACTAGGAGTTATAGAGGAAACGCAGGGCACTGCATGTGACACCATTGAGGTTTGTGACGTAGCAAGAGAAAGCTGAGGTATTATTTTAACAGCATCATCCTGAGAGACATTGGGCTCAAAAAACATAAATTATGCTTACCTGATAATTTTCTTTTCTTCTGACGGGAAGAGTCTACAGTCCCGTTTAGGAATGCAAACAAAGGGTGGGTACAATAAAGGCGGCCCCTTTGAAAGGCACCCCAGCCTGAAATTACCCGACACCCTATAAAAATAATAAATGACACAGGTAAAAACCCGAAGCCCAGGTAACTGCACATCAGTTACACAACCATCAAAGCTGAGCTAGAGACCACTCAGCCCCAGAGTCTGCCGAGCACCAGCAGCCTCCGAGGAGCCAGCCCGGGTACTCCCATGAAGAGTACCCAGCCGAAAGGACAAGGACCATTCCACATGGCTCAACAACATAGAACAACCCAAGGTTGTCACGATAGTAGTGCCCAGGGAGACAAACTCCCTAGAAACACAAGGACCTGAAAGAAGTCCATACTCAGGGAAACATGTCCCAAAGAGGACCCAAGGGTCACCCTCATATCCCTGACACACAGCATACCATAAGGTGCTCCAGAAAACCATGAGTTCTCTGTTGCATCGTATCGAGTTGAAACCTGCAGGCTAGGCAAGCATAGATAGCAGAGACAGGATAACTATCCCAGCAGCTAGTAAAGAGCTCTCCCAGAGAACACCAAGCCATCTGAACAGGAACTCACAATGACCAGCATCCAGGTAGGAAAGCTGACCCAGTCATTGTGGAATCCAAACCACCGAAGAGGTGCCAAAAACTCGTCAAGGTCCTTTCCAATACCTGGGACCCTAAAACAGCCACACAATACAAGCTCTCAAGTCCAAACAAACTTTAGGGTCCCAGGTATTGGAAAGGACCTTGACGAGGTACCTGGGCTTGTCCTATTTGGCCAGATGTGGTAACTAACCTTTCCATTTTTGCTTTTAAATCTTAGCTGAGAGCTTGTAAGTGAGTGCTGGACTTTTTCTGTGTGTTATATTAATTTGTTTTGTAATTTGCCCTATGGTTCTTGCACCCAGACCTGTCTGGGGTTAACTGCCTGTGACTCTGGGGACAGCACAGCTTCCTGTGAGTACCAGTGGCACCCAGGGCTGAGCATGTTGCAGTGTCATGGGATGTGTACCCGGTCCGGTATGAGAGTGCAGTTCCCTTCCGTGTTTTGTATATGTCTAGGGTGATTACATATGCCTGTGCACCCTTCCCTTGTTCCCAGTTTGTTTGGATTTGAAAGCGTGCATTGTGTGGCTGTTTTAGGGTCCCAGGTATTGGAAAGGACCTTGACGAGGTACCTGGGCTTGTCCCATTTGGCCAGATGCGGTAACTAACCTTTCCATTTTTGCTTTTAAATCTTAGCTGAGAGCTTGTGAGTGCTGGACTTTCTCTGTGTGTTGTATTAATTTATTTTGTAATTTTCCCTATGGTTCTTGCACCCAGACCTGTCTGGGGTTAACTGCCTGTGACTCTGGGGACAGCTCAGCTTCAAGTGAGTGCCGGTGAGCACCCAGGGCTGAGCATGTTACAGGGTCATGGGATGTGTACCCGGTCCGGTATGAGAGTGCAGTCCCCTTCCGTGTTTTGTATATGTCTAGGGTGATTACATAAGCCTGTGCACCCTTCCCTTGTTCCCAGTTTGTTTGGATTTGAGAGCTTGCATTGCGTGGCTGTTTTAGGGTCCCAGGTATTGAAAAGGACCTTGACGAGGTACCTGGGCTTGTCCCATTTGGCCAGATGCAGTAACTAACCTTTCCATTTTTGCTTTTAAATCTTAGCTAAGAGCTTGAAAGTGCTGGACTTTCTCTGTGTTATATATATATATATATATATATATATATATATATATATATATATATATATATATATATATATATATATAATTATTGTCATTATACAGTACAGTGTGCTCATTATCAGTGTGTATATAATCATTGCCATTATACAGTGCAGTGTGCTCATTATCAGTGTGTATATAATCATCATTATTATATAGTGCAGTGTGCTCATTATCAGTGTATATAAAATCATTGTCATTATAGAGTGCAGTTTGCTCATTATCAGTGTATATATAATCATCATTATTATATAGTGCAGTGTGCTCATTATCAGTGTATATATAATCATCATTATTATACAGTGCAGTCTGCTCATTATCAGTGTATATATAATTATTGTCATTATACAGTGCAGTGTGCTCATTATCAGTATATATATAATAATTATTATATAATGCAGTGTGCTCATTATTAGTGTATATATAATCATCGTTATTATACAGTGCAGTGTGCGCATTATCAGTGTACATATAATTATCGTCATTTTACAGTGCAGTGTGCTCATTATCAGTGTGTGTATATATATATATATATATATATATAATTATTGTCATTATACTGTGCAGTGTGCTCATTATCAGTGTATATATAATCATCATTATTATATAATGCAGTGTGCTTATTAGCAGTGTATATATAATCATTGTCATTATATAGTGCAGTGTGCTCATTATCAGTGTATATATAATCATTGCCATTATACAGTGCAATGTGCTCATTATCAGTGTATATATAATCATTATTATTATATAGTGCAGTCTGCTCATTATCAGTGTATATACAATTATTGTCATTATAGAGTGCAGTGTGCTCATTATCAGTTTATATATAATCATCATTATTATATAGTTCAGTGTGTTTATTAGCAGTGTATATATAATCATTTCCATTATACAGTGCAGTGTGCTTATTATCAGTGTATATATAATCATCATTATTATATAGTGCAGTCTGCTCATTATCAGTGTATATACAATCATTTTCATTATATAGTGCAGTGTGCTCATTATCAGTTTATATATATATAATCATTGCCATTATAGAGTGCACTCATCAGTGTATATATAATCATTGTTATTATACAGTGCAGTATGCTCATTATCAGTGTATATAAAACCATTGCCATTATACAATGCAGTGTGCTCATTATCAGTGTATATATAATCCTTTTCATTATACAGTGCAGTGTGATCATTATCAGTGTATATAAAACCATTGCCATTATACAGTGCAGTGTGCTCATTATCAGTGTATATATAATCCTTGCCATTATACAGTCCAGTATGATCTATATCCATGTATATAAAACTATTGCCATTATACAGTGCAGTGTGCTCATTATCAGTGTCTATATAATTATTGTTATTATTCAGTGCTGAGTGCTTATTATCAGTGTGTATACATATGTACTGTATATATCTATATATATATATATATATATATATATATATATATATATATATACACACACACTCATTTAATTACATTACAGTATATTCATTAACACTGTAAAGATTCTTATCATTATCGTCATGTATATACTTATAAACTCAATTTGTACATAACATGAATTATATGGGGTATTGTGAATTATGTATGTTCTAAATAAACAAAAAATGATGGACTTTTAGTGCCTAGAAAGTATGTTCTTTGCACTGGGTATTAGGTACTCAGGACAAGTGTTAGATTTGAAACTACTACAATAGTTTTAACCCATAGGTTTCCAGAGGGCTGCAACACACTGCTAAGAATAGCATTTTAGTCCCCAGTCGCTGCCAAGTGTTTACACATAAGCAAGTCTTATGCTTCTGTCTCCCATGGCTTACATAAATAAATCAGAAGAACAGACTTGCTTTTATGTTACAACGACAATATATTCGCAACTATAAAATATAGATATGAATAGCTGACTAAAGGCTGCTTTGTACAATTTCGCACATTTGGTTGGAGACCCATAAGAGTCAGGACTGTGATATTTTTTTATGAGTCAAAATGTAACTGTACTTGGGAAGCGGAAAATTCTAACTCCGGCCCTAATAAGCAGCAACGGGGGTATTGCTATGATATTCCTATAATACGACTCTGTGGCTACCAATGGTGCCACGCAGATAAGACCATGGGGCCGATTTAAGAAGCTGAAACTGCAGCAGTTACCCCATGAGCCTTCAGGCTCGCCAGAAACAAACGTTAAGAAGCACCGGGCGTAAGACCGCTGTTCCTTAACTCATCTGCCACCTCTGAGGTTGCGGATAGCAATCATCCCGATCAGATACAATCGGGATGATTGACACCCCCTGCTAGCGTCCGGTTGGCTGCGAATGTGCAGGGGGCGGCATTGTACAAGCATTTTACACAAAATGCTTGTGCAATGATAAATGCCGACAGCGTATGCCCGCCCGACAGTTGATAACTCAGCTCCCCTTGTCTCTAGTGCTTACAGCCAGTTATGATTTCTCAGATTTAAATAAAGTTGACAGTGCTTTGCTTAGATCCTATGTAAGATAGCCAATAAAATCTCACCTAATTTTACACTCACCTACTGCCATTATTTATTAGCATCTTCAGAAATTTCTACAGGTGTGGTCAAAGTTATTGGTACCCTTCCACATTTTTAGGAAAATTCAATTTTTTTTTTGAACTAAGAAAAAAATTAACAAAAGTATTTTGTATCCACCATTACTGAAACTTCACTTTTGATTTATTATTTTGCACATTACTTTAAACAGTAAAAGAAATGAGAATGTCAAGGACACAAATATTGATACTCAATCTAATATTTGATAGCACAGGCTTTGGAGGCAATAACTGCAATTAAGAGCTGTCTGTAGCTCTGAATAAAATTGCTACACTTTTCAATTGGGATTTCGGCCTACTCTTCCTGAGAAAACTGCTCCAGTCCTCTTTTCCTAACTGCGAGTTTCAGCTCTTTCCACAGATATTCAATGGGATTCAGATCTGTAATCACAGAAGGCCACTTTAGAATGGTCCAATGATTTATTCTCATCCATTCTTAAGTGCTTTTTGAGGAATGTTTCAGGTCATTATCCTGGTGGAGGACCCATGACTTGTAACAGACACAGCTTTCTGACACTGGGCAGTAGGTTCTGCTCCAGAATCCCTTGGTAATCTTCTGATTTCATTGTGGCAACAAAGCAACCCAAAAACATCACTGAGCCTCCCCATGTTTCATGGTGGGGGGGTTGTTCTTTTCTTTGATAGCTTCTTTTTTTGTAAATATGCAGGAGTTTTGTTTCGTCTGTCCAAAGGACATTATCCCAGAACTGTGGCTTGTCAAAATGTATTTTGGGCAAATTCCGTTCAGATTTTGTTGTTTTTCTCTCTTAGAAGTGGGGTCTTCCTATGTCTTCTACCATGGAGCCCATTTTCATTCAGACAGTATTAATAGTATTATCCAGGTAATTTTAGAATGTCTTAGAATAAGCAAGAATTTGCTCCATACATGATGCACATATGTACAATGTATGGATGATAGAAGATACTTTAATCTCAACAATGTTCAGGGTGAATAGTAAATTATTTGACTAAACTGCAAGGGTACCTACACTTTCAGCCACATCTGTATTTATTCACAGACATTAGCAACTAATAAAATGCAGCAAGTAGCTGCTGTCTGGTGATGGTTACTACTATGACAACAATATAAAGGTATATGAGTATGATAAGCAGAGTTGGCATAGTGGAGTTTTGCTGTTTTAAATAATACAGTGTTTCTATAGAAAAGGGGTGATAGGGGGATCTTTAAACTCATCAGACAATAAACAGGTTGAGAAGCATTTGACATTTTAGCAATTGCCGCCTTCTAAACCTGACAGTGAGGATGAGGGTGCTAGGTTCTATTTTAGGGTCTAGAATAACTATAAAAAACAGGAACGCTTTCAAATGAGGGGATTTATCTCCTATTACTTGGGAAAAGAGGAGTCGATAGGGACTCTATTTGAACTTATAACTTACAGGCCTCATTTTTTTTAAAATGGTTTAATTATCTTTAGATTTGTCTGTTGTTAAAAAAAATATCACTGTCAAATAGTCTACTATATCCAATGTTTTAATAGAGAGCTAATTCAGACACTGCCTTTAGGGTATTCTGCTCAATCTGACAAATGCAATAATATATAAACAATATGTGTCAGACGTTGTACAGAATACAGATGTTGTTTAAAATGTTTTTGTCACAATGTCTAATAATTTATACTATTACTAGAGAACACGTGGAATTTTATCAATTTTTACAATCAGATTATAGACATTGAGCATCAATATTCTTTGTACATAAATTATTTTTCAACATATATTCCATATATTATACTCAGTACTAGATCATTCAGCAGCTACAATGAGCTGCATCTGTTGCAAACCAAATAAATACTCTTTCCTGAGCTTTATACAAACTTAATTTTCTTAGAATGAAGCAACAGCAAGAGACAAAACTGCATGGGTTAAACACATAGTTAAAGTCAAGCTCTCTGTGCAAAGCAGTACTACTCTTGAGTAGGCTATAACCTGTGAGCCAATCAGGAGTGGCATACACATATATTCATCAATCAATGCTCTGACCTGACCTGGAAGGGCAATGGTGTGTGCTCTTATTCTGTTTGTAAGGGATTAAAAGGATATTATGGTCAACATTTAAATGCACATAGATAAATTACATCTTTGAATAGAAACATATTTGCAATATACATGTATTGGCAAAAATGCTTCTAGTAAACGTTATCACTGTTTTAGTGTTAACATTTTTCTCTGCACGTGCATGTGAAGCATAGCTAGATATTCTCAGTGCACCAGCATTTTAAATACTGCAGCTGCTCAGAGCACCAGTGGGTCTTGTTTCATGTCAGCAATTAACAAATTAAATCATTACCAGATGATACTAACACATTAGGCTCTGTGAGCAAGAGCTGTATTTAAAATGCTGGTGCACGGTGCATACTTAAATACACTTTTGAAACAGCTATAGCTGTTATAAGAAGCACTTTTGCTAACACAAGTATATTACAAAATGCTTCTATTCAAACTTGAATGCACCCATGTGGATTCCAATATGGCTGGAATGTCCTTTTAAACACACAGTGACTTGTGTTTAATCTTAAAATTCTCAAAAGAATTAGACAATATTTTACATGACATTGGGGCTGATTGATCAAGCTGAAGGCCGCTGCTCCATAACTTGTCCGCCTGCTGTGAGGCTGCGGACAGAAATCAACCTGATCAAATACGATCGGGTTGATTGACACCCCCTGCTAGCGCCATTAAATGACACCCTCTGCAGGGGGCGGTATTGCACCAGCAGTTCACAAGAACGGCATATGCTGTCGGCATTTATAGATGTGCAGCGGACATGATACGCTACATCGTATCATGTCCGCTCGCGCTATGTTAAATATACCCCAATGTCTCTATTCAAAGGTTTATCTTATTTAATTGATCATATACTTTAGGAAACATTTTAGAATTTGTATTTAAATCATATTTTTTGTTCACAAATGTATTTTCACATAATGAGGCACAATCTTTATTTTATCACCCTAGCAGTATATAAATGAAGAGTATTAATAAAATGTTTGCTGTGATTATATGCAGCCTTTGGAACAGAGTTTAGATTGAAGTACTATGACAATAAAATAAAAAGAACATTACAAGAAGGGCTAAGGCGAACAGACTCTGCCAATGAACCAGTGTGCTAAATACCTGGCCAGGATTTTGCCTCGATCTCCCTCACCATTGTAAGACGATAAAGATTTACTAGGCAGCCAGCTGTTCTGAAGTTTAATAGAATGTTCCAGCTCGAGTTGGTTGTGAAAGCAAAATGTTTTTACTTTGATGACAGCTGTTATTTTCAGGAAGTAGAAATGCATTGAGGGAATAATGAAATAAAAGAGGCAATTGCTGATTTCCGGAGAGAGGTCTTGTATCTAGCAACAACCTTATGCCACAGTAAAGCTGCATACACAGAATGTTCAGAGTTTATCTATCTATCTATATCTATCTATCTATCTATCTATCAATCTATCTATCAATCTATCTATATGTAGCATTAGCTATTACACATTTTTCCCCAGCAATATATTTTCAGCTGTTGTCGGTCATGGACCAGTTCTAAACTGAATAAACCAGAAGGCTGAATACATTTTGAAGGTTACCAACAGCGATGCGCCCAGTGACCCCCCTGTAACTACTGGAGACAGCACAAACATGTCAACCACAGCGGCCCGTGTTTAAGCTAAGCAATCATGCAAACTTGAGATATGGGAAAGGTGAAATCATGCCCCCACCTCCTAGCACTTTCCCTTTAAGATCACCATTATACCTTGTGGATATAAATACTTATATAAACCTTACCACAAACAAATGTATTCTCTATATAAAAGCTATGTAAACTGGAGACAATAGCACTAACTAACGGCCCAGAGGGTGTAGGAGAGAGATACAGATTTTTCAAATTTGAAATAGCTGGTTGTGCTATAATTAGCATTTCTTACTTATTTTTAGACATAGGTAACATTAGCAGGTCTGCGTTAGCTGCAGGCTCAACTCATTTGTATGGGCATGTCCTTAAGAAGAACAGGTGATGATTTTAATGAACAAAACATGCTATTTCAAATACAAAAATAAACATGAAGCAACAATTTCCTATAAGTTAGTACTCAGCAGCTGGTATAACCAGTCATCTGGAACACTTTAAGGGGAAACCAATTTTATAGTATTGTGTCCCTTTAAATAATAATCTGACATACTAGCAGCTTCACATCCAAATGCTGTCTGCTGTTACCATTGCATCACTGCTAGCCTTGCATCGCAATCTGTTTTGAAGTTCAGGATTTCTTTGTTTCTTGCTATTAACCTCTCAGCATGGTGTAGGCCCAAGAAATCATATGATCTAAATAAACTTCAAGGCAGAGCATTTTGTTTTTTAGTTCTACCAAAGCTTCAAGGGATCAGAGTACAATATGATAAAAGTGATTCACTTAATAGCTTTCTATTTAAAAAAATAATTTTTTTTTTTATCTATAAAACATTATATTGTGAAGCATCTGCTGTGAGTTTATTCATAATATTGCTCTAAATCTCTTGCTCAAAGCTTTTCACGTAAGGTCAGAAATGCTACAACCTTATATCCCCAGTCTGCCGCTAGAATGAGCTGGGAGTGGGACCATTAATTACTTAGTCATTTATTAATTAATTAGTTATTAATTAGCATCAGAAGTGCCACCTTCTAACAATGTTGATCGAGGCACTATCACATTACATCCTCCTAATACCTTATTTGCAGTAATAACACTGGAAGAAAAAGTGAACAGTTACCACCTGTCACACTTGTAATCCAACTTGTGCAATGCATAGGAACGGGCTTCATGACTTTAAAGAGACATGAAACCCAAAATATTTATTTCATGACTCAAATAGAGGATGCAAATAAAAAAAATAAAAAGCTTACAATTTACTTTATCAAATTTGCTTCATTCTTATGTTATTCTTTGTTGAAGAGATATCCCGTCTGGGGCGTTACTTGACTCTTGCTAATTTAGAACATAGTTCCAAAACTACTGCAGACGTGCACACTCATGAACTTACCTTCCTGGTTTCAGCAAAGGCTAACATATGTTCTATCTGACTCATGAAAAAAATAATAATTGGGTTTTATGTCCCTTTAACTTTTAGATTCATAAAGCTGATTTGATTTCCTGCACTAGAGACCTAGGAATGGTGAGTTAGCTATATTTGCTCTGAGCCAGTGTGGGTTCTTCATACCTTGCACCTTTGACCTGGTAGCAAACAAGCAGCAATGATATGTGAAAGCTGCACTCTTTACTTACATGGAATGCCAGCTGGTCACAGCAGTTTATCTTTATATCTTTATAGTTTTGATACAATAATGCAGCTGCCAAAATGTCTGTTTCAATGTCACGACGGCCTGAATGTGGCTGCAGCAGCATGGACCCGGCGCGTTGTTATCAGTGACATCATTACTAGAATTTCCTGTTAAGCCCATGGATGCCAGAGGAGGCTGTAATACAAAGCTTTGGAGTGTGTTACCTTCACAGTCGTCTACATGATTATTACTAACTTTTACCGTAATCACTATGCCCCTTTACTACAGTGATGGGTGTTAGCAACAATGGCAATAGTGTTCCTAAAAACACTGTGGGCTTGATTAGGAGTGGAGCGCAAAACTGCGCTTTCGCAAGTGAGATATCTGCGATCCACTCATCATACGAGCACATGCAAATTTCTGCTGGTATTAGTAGCCTTCGCGTTCGCATTGCATGAAAGCCTTGAGCTCACAAGAGCGTGCTTCCATAGGCTCAAATGGGAGCCTCAATCTCATGCTGATAGTCATGTCAGCGAACCTAGCGCAGGGGGTAAGTCTCTCAGCGATGGGCAGTGCAGTTAAAATATATATGTATATACACACAGTAACACATAAATATATATGTATATACACACAGTAACACATAAATATATATGTATATACACACAGTAACCACAAATGAAGAAGTGGAGTCCCAGGTGAATATAGTAAAAACAGTCCTTTATTATAAACGTATAAAACGGAAATTCTTGTGAGACGCAGCTCACTCGGTCCCAACAACAGCCTTGGAGAGGAGTAGAAAGAGCGTAGCACCAGTGGCTTACATGTTTCGGCTAAATGCCGTAATCATAGCCTAAGGTGCTATGTCTCTAAGGTAGTTAAGACAGGTAGAAAACAATCTGATTGGCTAAAACACTGAAAGTGTAATTAAAAGAAAGAAACGCCCAATCTAGCACATCCTGATTATACAATTAAATTAACCCTATGTATGTCTTACCTATATGTTTTACAAAATACAAAGTATATGACAGCAAGTATATATTTAGGAATATAATCGTGATGGAGAGTGACACAATAGCAACTAGGAGAATGGCACATTGATGAAATATGACTGAAAAGAAAGAACCTATATTTCAGTTAATGGCAAGCTGGAAAATACAGCTTACAATAGCTTCGATAAATATATTAACTGAATAGGTATAGTGAGTTGGTATAGATACCAACTCACTAGAAATACAAAAAATACAAAAAATACAAAAGATGGTCCATGTCACAGACATAGTACCCATAGTTAGTATATCAGTAATCTGTTGCATGTGATGTTCAGAAAAGTCAAAGCAAAAATACACATGGATGTATGTGAATATATGAATATAGAATATGGACAAAAGGGGGTAAAAGGGAGCAAGTTACAGGTCACTAACACTATATAAAAGTATGTGTGATATAAACAGCAGGAATATGTCAATATCATGCAAGGACCACTCATAAATACCCCCTCTGTCTATAGCTATGTTAACGATGTGTAGTATGTAAATATGTAGATTTGTAGATATGTAAATATGTGTTGATTCACTCCCAAAAATTGATCAAATCAAATTTGGAGTTCAGACCCTGAGGGAGTCTGGTTTTTAATTGAAAGATCCAATAGGTTTCACGTTTAGCTAAAACTTTGTCTATATCACCCCCCCTATTGGGGACTTTGGCTTGTTCAATAGCTGTCCATCTAAAGGAGTCTAGGCTACAATTGTGTTTGGTGGCAAAATGTTGCACTAGGGGAGTTGTGGCCTTACCCCTTGTTAGGGAGGAGATATGTTCTCTTATTCTTGAGTTGACGTCCCTAGACGTGAGACCAACATATTGAACATTGCAGAAAATGCAAGTGACAAGGTATATGACATAGGTACTGGTACAGTTTAAACAGGATTTGATGGAATAGGTAGTCCCTGTTACTGTAGATTTAAATTCACTCGTGGTTTGTACATAGTCACATGGTCTACACTTTTTGTGTCCACATTTATACATGCCCTGATGTCTCAACCAAGAGCTAGTATGTTGTGTTGTGGGCCTAAGTTGTGTAGGAGAAAGTATAGAAGCTAGAGTGGCGCACTTCTTATAAGAGCATCTAATACCATTTTTTACTACATCAGTTAACTTGTCATCTGCAATTAGTAGGGGAAAGTGTTTTTTGATTATATTGCAAACTTCATGGTATTGAGCACTATATTCAGTAACAAAATGTACACCTTGAAAGTTGCTATTTGTGTTCTTGCATCTATCAAGTAGCATAGACTGTCTGGGGATAAGGTCCACCTGTTGTCTTGCCTGTTTAATATGTCTTTGGAGTATTGTCTAGATCTAAGTCTATTTTCTAGTTGACTTGCCTCATGTTTGTAATCTTCCTCTTTGCTGCAATTCCTTTTTATCCTCATAAACTGGCCTTTGGCCACAGCATAGGCAGTGTTGGTAGGATGACAGGAATTTGCATGCAAAAGAGTATTGCCTGTTATTGGCTTGCGAAAGACCTTTGTGGAGATTGTGCCATCACGATTGCCACTTAGGGTTAGGTCAAGGTAGTCAATGTTGACAGTATCAGAGATGAAGGTGAAACTCAAGTTCAACTCATTCTGATTCAGCCAAGAGACAAATTTAGGCACCTCATCTATAGGTCCAGACCAAATGCAAAGCAGGTCATCTATGTATCTCTTATAGAAATACATAGATGACCTGTAGGGATTACCATCTCCATAGATGCAATTGATTTCCCAATAACCAAGGTACAGATTCGCATAAGAGGGGGCAAATTTCGCCCCCATTGCTGTACCTCTTTTCTGGAGGTAATAGTCAGTCTCAAAACAGAAAAAATTGTGTGTAAGTAAAAATTCCAGCACACGGATGATGAAGGTTTGAAAGTCTTCAGTATAATCTGTATAGTTTACTAAAAAGTATTTTATGGCCTTGATACCTTCTGGGTGGGGTATAGATGAGTACAAAGAGACTGCATCTATTGTAACCCACACAAAACTATCTTTCCATTTGAGATTTGACAATAGGTTGATAATGTGTTTTGTATCTTTAGTATAGGAAAGTAAGGTGTTTACTAACGGTTGCAGAATAGCATCAAGCCAAGATGAAAGTCTCTCTAATAGGGAATCTACCCCACTAACAATGGGGCGTCCCTTGACATTAGTTAAAGATTTATGAACCTTTGGAAATAGGTGGAACATGGGTGTCTTGGGATGTTGTACATACAGAAATGAAGCAGTCTGTTCGTTCAGAAACCCATGTTCCACACCATCATCCAAAATTTCAAGGAGTTCCCTTTTAAATCTAGCTGTGGGATTAGTGGTCAAAGGAATGTATTCCTGTGGATTGTGCAATTGACGGTGTGCTTCCGCTATATAATCTGATTTATCAAGGACAACAATGCTACCACCTTTATCGGCCGGACGTATGACAATACTGGTGTCATTTTGTAAAGAGGTCATAGCTTGCCTCAATCTTTTCGGCAAGTTTTGAGTATACCCTGTGGGATTGTCATTAAGAGTTTGTAAATCTCGTTCAACCCGAGAGTGAAATGTCTCTATAATCTGACCCCTACTTTGAATAGGATAAAATTTTGATTTTTCTTTAAAGGTGGCAGCATTGTTGATTGTTCCCTGATTGGAAAAAGATTCAGAGTATAAATGTTGCAAATTTAGAACATCACATGCCTCAGTAAAGGATTCTATAGTATGTGGATTCGAAGTCGGATTATCACTATACAAAGTACCTTCTGAAGCATTGGCAGAAAAATGTTTTTTCAAAGTAATATTTCTGACAAGACGATTCACATCTATCATTGTCTGAAATATATCAAATTTTGTCGTAGGAGCAAAGCCTAGGCCTAAGCTAAGTAGTTCTAGCTGATCTTTAGTAAGTTGAAGGGAAGATAGATTGATAACTGAGTCTACTTGTATTTCGTTAGAGTACGATTTCCCCTCACCGGATACCTGTCTGAATTGTCTGGATTGGCTTGTAATGTAACTCCTATTCCCTGTGGTGTCTGTGCCAGAGGAAAAACCTGTTCTAGAGTGGATTGATCACACATACTATTACCAGTACCTATGTGTGTGTAGGGAGTGTGTGTGTTGGTATTAGTGTTGGTAGTGACATATTTAGCTCTATGTGCACCTGTTTGTCTTTTATCTGTGGAGTTTGAGCCTAATGGTGTATTATTGACAGTGGATACAGTTTGTGGAGCCGTTTTTAGAATGCCTGACTGTTGGTTGGTCATTGTATTTATTCGTGTGAGTGTGCCCACCTCTTCCTCACTAGTAGAGAGATTTTCATCTGAAGATTTATCTGATCTGTCTGTATCGCTGTCTGAGAAAGTTACAGATTTGTTGTGTCTATTGCGATTTCTGCGTTTGCCTTTCTGTTTGTTTGGTTTAGGTGTATTGCGTCTGTATTCTCTTCTTTGTTTTTTGCTCCATAAGTAGACTGAATCCTTCAAATAATCTGTTTTATCTCTAATAAATTTGACATGTTTATTCTCCATTATTACTTGTTTGCCCTTAGCTAAAGATGTCTGTAGAATTGTGTCAAATTTAGAAAAATCAGGATCTGTGCTTCGTTTGTTGAGTTCTAATTGTAATGTATCAATCTCAGTTTTAATGTCTTGTAAATGTTGAGTTCTAATTTGGATTAATAATTGCATAAGTTGAAATGAGCATTCAGATAATACATTATTCCATGCATTTACAAAGTCTTTATCATTAGTATCTACTTCAAAAGTGGGAAACTTAAGAATTCGCAGACCCCTTGGAATCATCTTAGCTTTTATATAGGATTGGAATGTCCAAATGTCCCATTGAGCTTTGATTTCTTTAAATAGGAGATTCTCCAGAGATTCAAACAATGTAGGTAACGATAAAGTCCCTTGATCATCAGAAAAGATCTTTGCACATTCAGTTTCTGTATGGATTCTTGCTGTGGCTGACATGAGGGAATAAAATTGTGGCTGTGTTGGGCCTTCCATGTTCTATGTTATATGGAACACAGTTTAGGCCCACAACACAACATACTAGCTCTTGGTTGAGACATCAGGGCATGTATAAATGTGGACACAAAAAGTGTAGACCATGTGACTATGTACAAACCACGAGTGAATTTAAATCTACAGTAACAGGGACTACCTATTCCATCAAATCCTGTTTAAACTGTACCAGTACCTATGTCATATACCTTGTCACTTGCATTTTCTGCAATGTTCAATATGTTGGTCTCACGTCTAGGGACGTCAACTCAAGAATAAGAGAACATATCTCCTCCCTAACAAGGGGTAAGGCCACAACTCCCCTAGTGCAACATTTTGCCACCAAACACAATTGTAGCCTAGACTCCTTTAGATGGACAGCTATTGAACAAGCCAAAGTCCCCAATAGGGGGGGTGATATAGACAAAGTTTTAGCTAAACGTGAAACCTATTGGATCTTTCAATTAAAAACCAGACTCCCTCAGGGTCTGAACTCCAAATTTGATTTGATCAATTTTTGGGAGTGAATCAACACATATTTACATATCTACAAATCTACATATTTACATACTACACATCGTTAACATAGCTATAGACAGAGGGGGTATTTATGAGTGGTCCTTGCATGATATTGACATATTCCTGCTGTTTATATCACACATACTTTTATATAGTGTTAGTGACCTGTAACTTGCTCCCTTTTACCCCCTTTTGTCCATATTCTATATTCATATATTCACATACATCCATGTGTATTTTTGCTTTGACTTTTCTGAACATCACATGCAACAGATTACTGATATACTAACTATGGGTACTATGTCTGTGACATGGACCATCTTTTGTATTTTTTGTATTTTTTGTATTTCTAGTGAGTTGGTATCTATACCAACTCACTATACCTATTCAGTTAATATATTTATCGAAGCTATTGTAAGCTGTATTTTCCAGCTTGCCATTAACTGAAATATAGGTTCTTTCTTTTCAGTCATATTTCATCAATGTGCCATTCTCCTAGTTGCTATTGTGTCACTCTCCATCACGATTATATTCCTAAATATATACTTGCTGTCATATACTTTGTATTTTGTAAAACATATAGGTAAGACATACATAGGGTTAATTTAATTGTATAATCAGGATGTGCTAGATTGGGCGTTTCTTTCTTTTAATTACACTTTCAGTGTTTTAGCCAATCAGATTGTTTTCTACCTGTCTTAAAGGGACATGCCAGCCACATTTTTTCTTTTATGATTTAGAAAGAGAATGCAATTTTAAACATCTTTCTAATTTACTTATATTATCTAATTTGTTTTATTCTCTTGATATTCTTTGATGAAAAGCATATCTAGATATGCTCACTAGCTGCTGATTGGTTGCTGCACATAGAAGCATTGTGTGATTGGCTCACCATGTGCATTGCTTTTTTTTCAACTAAGGATATTTAAAAAAATAAGCAAAATAAATAATGGAAGTGAATTGTAATGTTGTTTAAATTTCTATTCTCTATCTGAATCATGAAAGAAATTTTTTGGGTTTAGTGGCCCTTTAACTACCTTAGAGACATAGCACCTTAGGCTATGATTACGGCATTTAGCCGAAACATGTAAGCCACTGGTGCTACGCTCTTTCTACTCCTCTCCAAGGCTGTTGTTGGGACCGAGTGAGCTGCGTCTCACAAGAATTTCCGTTTTATACGTTTATAATAAAGGACTGTTTTTACTATATTCACCTGGGACTCCACTTCTTCATTTGTGATGTCTTTTACCAGCATTTGAGCCCAGGTCTCTAACTCCTCTTCTGCTGCCGGACCGGGTGAATACGCTGACTTTCGCACACACCCCCTTTCTCCTACGTCACGCGGTGACATGTATCGAGCTGCAGACCGGGTTTTGCGAGAGGCGGAAGGAAGAGAAGTCGGCAGACACGCTGCCATCGGATGTTGTTCCGTTGTTACAAGGACTTTCTCACTTCGGTGCTACAGGTACACCTCTCTATTTTGGCTCACTATACAATTGTTTGGGGGTGTTTGTGTTATATTAAGTCCCGGTGCCAGGCTTGGCTCACTATACTACACACGGACTTTAGTGACAACCATTTCCTTCCTTGTATACACACAGTAACACATAAATATATATGTATATACACATATTAACACATAAATATATAGGTATATAAGCATATACATATATATTTATAGTATTTTTTTCCTAGCACCCCACATCCGCACACTTTAACTCGTTAAAACTGCTTTGTACAGTTATATTTAAAAAAATTAAATATTCTTATATATTTTATTGTAAAACATTAACAATACACTTTATTTTGGGGGCAATAGGGGGACATTTTTTTAATTAACCAGAGGTCTGACCTCTGGTTAATTTTCCGAGCGCAAAGTGCTACCGCGAGCTTGCGGCAGCATTGACCAGTCACATGTAATGGCTGGTTGTTTAACATGCACCGTAAAAATGCAAGTTTGCCTGTTTATGGGCGCATGGTAAATTAGTGCGCCACTTGTAATGTAGCCCTTTGATTGCAGGATCTCAGGAGTGACAATGGTACTTTACTGTTGCGGGATCTTATAGACAGCAAGATTTTTGTAGCCAAAACCTTATTGCACGCAAGTTTCTAGAAAATATATTCTCATTGGTGACATCACAGTAATTAAGTGGTTTTAAAAGATTGCTTCCATAATAGTTTTTATTTTAGTACTAATATGGTATGTGTGCTAAGGGTGGCAGATATTGGCCTACTTTGAGAATAATATTGTGATAAGTACTGTACAAGGAATACTTTTAATCTATGCGTATAGAATGCATTCCTCTACTTTATTATCATTTTCATTAAAGGGACACTGAACCCAATGTTTTTCTTTTGTGATTCAGAAAGAGCATGCAATTTTAAGCAACTTTTTAATTGACTCCTATCATCAAATTGTCTTCATTCTCTTGGTATCTTTATTTGAAATGCAAGAATGTAAGTTTAGATGCCGGCCCATTTTTGGTGAACAAGCTGGGTTGTTCTTGCTGATTGGTGGATAAATTCACCTACCAATAAACAAGTGCTTTCCATGGTTCTGAACCAAAAAAATAGCTTAGATGCCTTCTTTTTCAAATAAAGAAAGCAAGAGAACGAAGAAAAATTGATAATAGGTGTAAATTAGAAAGTTGCTTAAAATTGCATGCTCTAGCTGAATCACGAAATAAAAAATTTGGGTTCAGTGTCCCTTTAAGTGTGTTTTATCATTTCATTTGAATGATTTTAATAGGGGATTTGACAATGATATATATATATATATATATATATTGTATGTCTATATGCATTATATGTATTTTATTACTATATGCATTATATGTATTTTATTTCTATATATTTTATTTGTATTGTATTAGTTATGTTAAGCGTTTTTTAATACATAATGAGAGAATAATTGATTCAATATAACTCTTTTGTGAAATCTTTATTTACAAACAACAGGATCCTTTATTAGCTAAACCGATTAACATAGTAGCGCTAATTCTAGATCTAATAAAACGCATTAGTGAAACTAAATTGTGAAAACATTTCTTACAACATCATAACTTAAAAATGGAAAAACTTTGTACTTGCCCATCCCTACAGCTGAAAGTGAATCGTCATTTACTTCTGGTGCATAGAACGAGCTGCACCGTGAAAGAAAGAGGCATCACAGAAAACACCTTCTAAACCGAACAGGATAAAAAAAAACAAAGCTTAACAGTAAAAAAACTAAACTAACTAACTAAAAACAAGACAACCTCATCAGCGAGACATGGCTGCAAAACAAGATATGTCACTGGGGCAAGAGTCTTTATTACGCCTCTAGAACACTCTGCAATGCCCGCGGCCAGCTCTGGGAGACGTCTTTAGTTCTATGCAGCTAGACTACTTTACCGTAAAAAAACACAGGCGAATATTTTACAATTACAAACATTTCTATAAACTGTTTTGCAAGTGTTTTTCTTAAAGAGACATTCCAGCCAAAATTGGAATCCACATTGGATGCATTACAATTTTGAATACAAGCATTTGTGTAATATACATGTATTAGCCTAAAATGCTTCAAATAAAAGCGATAGATGTTTAAAAAGTTTATTTAAGTATGCACCGTGCACCAGCATTTTAAACACAGCACTTGCTCAGAGAGCCTTAGGTGGTTGTACCATCTGATAATGACTCAATTGGTTAATAGCTGACATGTAGGGTTGCCAGCTGCCCTTCCAAAAAATACTGGACAGCCAAACAGTTTACCGCGCGAGGGGGGGGGGTGTAAAGCAACAGTAAAAGAAACATTCCAAAAGGTCTACAATTTTTTTGTTAGTGTTGGACTAATTTAGAGATTATGTAACTGAACATATACAGTATATAAATATATATATATATATATATATACACTATCTCTCTCTCTCTCTCTCTCTCTCTCTATATATATATATATATATATATATATATATATATATATATTACAGTGTGTGTGGGTATATATATATATATATACTCTCTCTATATATATATACATATACACGTAGTCATGACTAAGGGTCTGTGTTGACTCAAAACGTTGCTGTTTTTACTTGTTTGTTACTTCAATAAAGAATGGATACTTTTATGAAAAAGTGCTGACGCTAACCGTTTGTTCTATTATATCTATACATGTGAGGTTGGCAGGCCCCACCAGCGTACGTGCACTACCTAAGAAGTAAATAATATGCTGGGATAATACTGCAAAGAAAGGTGCTGGACTTACCTTTTGGATTTATATATATATAAAAACAGTATATATATATATTAGGGCTGCAATTAACGATTATTTTCGATTAATCGGCCGATTATTTTTTCGATGAATCGACTAATTGGATAAAAATAAAATATTTAAAATAAAATCCACAACCAAGGTGAGATATTTATCTTTAACTCTCCACCAATGCAAGGGTCTCTTAAAGGGACATGAAACACACATTTTTTCTTTCGCGATTTAGAAAGAGCATGTCATTTTAAACAACTTTCTAATTTACTTCTATTATCTCATTTGCTTCATTCTCTTGATATCACTTGCTGAAAAGCATATCTAGATATGCTCAGTAGCTGCTGATTGGTTGCTGCACATAGAGGCCTTGTGTGATTGGCTCACACATGTGCATTGCTATTTCTTCAACATAGGATATCTAAAGAACTGAGCAAATTAGATAATAGAAGTAAATTGGAAAGTTGTTTAAAATGACATGCCCTATCTGAATCATGAAAGGTTAATTTTGACTAAACTGCCCCTTTAACAAAGTAAGCCAGGACTTCATTCTAACATAATAATTTCTTGAATATCTATATGCAAAGGTAAATAACCAGCTATAAGGTTAGGTACAAAATATCTAGTCCGCTCTTAAAATAACAGATATATACTTATAGAGGTTGAATTTGGTAAATATTAATTAAAAATATATATATATAAAAAAAGTCAAAAGCGCTAAGGACTATATATCAATAACAGGACAAAGCCTTACATATTTATCTATACAGTACATATAATCAGCAATAGCAAGTGATCCACTAATAATTGTGCAAACAGATAATAGTGCACATCAATTCAAATAACAGATCCCATCAATCCAGGGCTAGGTGTAAACAACAAGCTCACCTGATTTAATATAAACAATACAAATGATGACTCCTATTATTTCTGGGTTGTACAAGGCAGGAGTAGTTGTAGACTTATACTGTCCTGAAAAAGTGAAAGTAAACGTCTGTAGACGTCCTTTAGGCTAAGGACATAACCATAAAACACAATACCATGTGCAGGATCTGAAGTATCGGGTGCCATGCACAGACCAACTAATTGCAAACAACTAATCAATTATGAGATTCATTGACAACTATTTTCATAATCGATTATTATCGATTAGATTGATTAGTTGTTGCAGCTCTAATATATATATTAGTTTGTTTATATATTTATCCTCTTTGCCTTTCCTAAATCTCCTAATCAGTAACAACCACACGGGTGTTCCTCTGTCTCCTAGCTGTCATGTATACCAGCCCTACCTTTATTCCCTGATACTTCCTTCAGTCAGACCCTTGGACCTCTGTCAATTCCTTCAGTATCTTTCTGTCACCAATACTCTATGCTGTTACACCCGCTAGGTTAGGCCTCCTCTCACAGAGTCACGTCCTCCACTTTACACTCTCAATGAGCTGTCACATCACACAACCCTATTGGCTGCTTGCTGCAACACATTAAGGCCTATGCATTATCTTTCAGCAGTCATATCTCTATACACTGCAGTATATCCTGGAGGACGCAGCCAGCCTTGATTCCGAGCAGTCATGTGCCAGTTTGCCTGCTATTCTTGCTGACACTCACAGGTCCAACCTGAGGCCACCACCTTTCCCTTAGCGAGATACCATCTCACAAACAGCCGGGACGGCTCAGCCAGTGGCAAGGCACTGTCAGTCAGTGTGGGCAGGGAACACACGTGACTGCACCGCCACAACCACTAGCTAGGATGAGTGGGTGGGACACAGGGAGCCGCCATGGATATCAAAAGTTAAGTGCTCTGTTTAAAAAAATAAAAAAAAACGGACATTTACATGTCCTTTTTTTTTTTAACAGATATTACTGGACTAGAAACAGAAATACCGGACACCTGGCAACCTTACTGACATGATACAGATCTCACTGGTGGTCTGAGCAGCTGCAGTATTTAAGATGCTGGTGCGCCGAGAATATCTAGCTATGCTTTATATGCACGTGCAAAGAAAATTGTTAACACTTAATTATTGATGACTTTTACAAGAAGTATTTCTCCAAATACATGTATATTGCAAATACGTTTCTATTCAAAGAAGTAATTCATCTATGTGCATTAAAATTTTGACCGGAATGTCCCTTTAAGTACTGCTGTTGTAATTATTATTTATCCACATTGCTAGCGTTTCATGTTGGATATGCGAAATACCATGTATTAGGAATGCTCACTTTAACCAAATGCCCCTTGCAACCTCAAGAGCGCCTATACATCTCCCTATTCTCTTCTGATCAAGCTTAAAGTATAAAGACGGCACACGCGTAATTTAAATTCTAACATTATGTCACACATTACATAACTTCAGTGTTTTTTTTTAAACATTATCACACTGTTTACCACTTTTCTATGTGAAACTGTATTCAGGTACCAGGTTTCTATGAGTGCTGTGGCATTGTTTCTGCAAGTTGCATTATGTATGCGGTGTCAGCATAGCGCACATTATAGTTTTACTTAAAACATTAAAGCTAACTATGTGTATAACAGTAAAAGCTGTTTTCAAGTGGCCCCACTTCTAATGATTGAATTAAACAGATTGTTTTCAAGTTGCAGCAGCAATTACCTTCTGTCGTCTACAAAATTTAACAGCAGATTCCCATTTAGGTAAATGATGTGAACACTAGCTCAGAGCTGGATGCTATTAAAGGGAGGAAATTGAATGGCGTTTCAGGAAAAGTGGTCATATAAAAGTGCTGTTCCATCTACTGTCCAGACTAGAACAAATGAGTATTGCACCATATACATCATCACTAGCCCAGAAATATTTTTTTAATAACTTTACATTCTTCCTTATTCACATTTTCTCAGGGTAACGATAATTCAGTTTGCAATGATGTCACATAAGATGTTGATTCTTTGCAGCCAGGACATGCTGAGACTGAAGACAATTACGTAGATGATCTCTTTGCATTTTATTTAAAGGGAGATAATAGTAAATCTAGTCATGGTTCAAATAAAGCATGTGATGTTAAAGGGACAGTCTACACCAGAATTTGTATTGTTTAAAAGATAGATAATCCCTTTATTACTCATTCCCCAGCTTTGCATAACTAACGCTGTTATATTAATATACTTTTTACCTCAGTGATTAACTTGTATCTAAGCCTCTGCAGACTGCCCCCTTATTTCGGTTCTTTGACAGACTTGCATTTTAGCCAATCAGTGCTAACTCCTAGGTAACTTCACAGACATGAACACAATGCTATCTATATGGCACACATGAACTAACACCCTCTAGTTGTGAAAAAAATGTCAAAATCCATTCAGATAAGAGGCAGCCTTCAAGGGCTAAGAAATTAGCATATGAGCCCACCTAGGTTTAGCTTTCAACTAAGAATACCAAGAGAACAAATTAATGATAAAAGTAAATTGGAAAGTTGTTTAAAATTAAATGCCCTATCTGAATCATGAAAGTTTATTGTTGACTAGACTATCCCTTTAAGAGACTTATTTTATTTCTATGATGAAATTTACTTTGGTTTAATTTGTCAGAAAACATACTTATATAGGTGCAGCAATGCACTACTGGGAACTATCTGGTTATTGGTGGCTATACACATATGCCTGTTATCATTGGCTCATCAGCTGTGTTCTTCTAGGTACCAGTAGTGTATTGATGCTTTGCAGGGGTTTAACACAGAGTTATATTCAAGCAACAGTGAAATCATAAAAAGCTCTAAAACTTCACAGCAATGTGCTTTTGCACTTTAATTAAATAAAATGTGCCTTAAAGGGACAGTGAACTCGGGAAGAGTTCATTATATTTTAAGCTGGTGCAGGAAAACCCTTCAAAAAAGGGCAGAGCTTTTTCTCCAACCCTCACTGTGAGATTGATTTATTTTGATGCTTCTTGTTTTCAGAGCTTTTCTGTTTCCATTACTGCAGTATTGACATTTTCAGTATAAGTGGAGGTTTTAACAAGAAAAAAAACAGCTATTTCGAGCACTTAATATATATATATATATATATATATATATATATATATATATATATATATATATATATATATATATATATATATATATACATATACATATTTTGGGCACTTAAATCTTACTCCTATGCTTTAGTGAGTTTAATAGGTAATGTGATCATTAACACATTTTAAAAAAATAAACACTTTTTTTTTCTAAATCTATGAAATTACAATAAATAGTTTAAGTGATTTGCAGTAATAAATCAAAATTATACATCAAAAGTTATGCTCTTGTAATTTATAGAGTGATGCATCACAATAGTGCCAAGCACTGGAACAATGTCTTTATGCTAATTTAGCTATGGCATTAATAAAGCTGAATATTGGATGTGCTCTAGTTATTTATAAATTTAAAAAAATCACTATTAAAAGCTGCTGATCATTTTTTTTTAACTTAAAGGGACAATGTACGTCAACATTTTATGTTATTCATATGAAAGAGCAATTAAATATCTTGGGCTTTTTTTTGCATGAAAAATGTGAAGTAAAAACTTTATTTGTAAATTGAAACAAACAGCTGTTTCAGATGTGTGTCACCTCCTAATTGGTATTGGCTGAAAGCAATTTCTTGTTCATGCTTATTGGTTACTTGGTACTTCCTGTAATGCTCATTAGTAGACAGTGCACAGCCGATGATATGTTATGTTACATTTAAATTAAAATAAATTTACATTATTTATAGCAAAAAAATATCACAATATTTAAAGCTTTTTTGAGTACAGTGTCCCTTTAAAAGGGTTGTGAAACTAAAAATTTTTTTCTAATTCAGATAGAGTGTACAGAGAAAAAAAAAAAAAACAACTTCAAATTTACTTCTATTTTAAAATGTACTTCATTCTCAAGATGGCTGCTTTGGTAAAAAAAAAAAAAAAAACATGGGGTCGATCCGATATAAATCGTCGCCCGCAAAAGCCGGCGACGCCAATATTTACGCTGGTTTGGTATCACATATACGGCGTAACCTAGAAGTTACGCGCGTATATTTCTGCCGTCGCCCGTAGTTTTTTGGGCTATAGGCAGGTATACCAAACCAGCGCAGTTTCATAAGGACTTACGTGGCGAAAATGGAGAAAACTTACTCCATTTTCACCTCGCCACAAAAAGCAGCCATAAGAAGCCTTACGCTGACTATTGGAGCCCCGTAACTCCCTAAACTGGCTGCTAAAATAAACCTAACACCTAACGCATGCGCAATGTCTATCTCCCTGTCAACCGCGATCTTCTAAAATAAACCTAACACCTAACCCATGCGCAGTCTATCTACCTGTCAACCGCGATCCCCCCCCGAAATCCCTAATAAAGTTATTAACCCCTAAACCGCCGCTCCCGGACCCCGCCGCCATCTACATAAACTAACCCCCTACTGTGAGCCCCTAAAACCGCCGCAATCTACCTTATCTATCCCCTAATTAGAACCCCTTACACCGCTGTCATCTACCTTATCTATCCCCTAATCTGACCCCTTACACCGCCGCCACCTATATAAAAATTATTAACCCCTAATCTAATCCCCCTATACCGCCGCCAGCTATATTAATATTATCAACCCCTAATGTAAGCCCCTTACACCGCCGCCATCTCTATTAAAATGATTAACCCCTAATTTAATCTACCTACCCCGCCGCCAGCTATATTATCTATATTAACCCTAAGTATATTATAGTTAATATAGGTATTACATTATATATATTAACTATATTAACCCTAATTATATTAGGGTTAATATAGTTAATATAGTTACTATAGTATTTATATTAACTATATTAACTCTATCTAACCCTCACACCCCTAACTAAATTTATATTAAATTAATCTAATTCATGTATAAACTAAAATATTCCTATTTAAATCTAAATACTTACCTATAAAATAAACCCTAAGATAGCTACAATATAATTAATAATTACATTGTAGCTATGTTAGGGTTAATATTTATTTTACAGGTAAATTGTTAATTATTTTAACTAGGTATAATAGCTATTAAATAGTTATTAACTATTTAATATCTACCTAGTTAAAATAATTACCCAATTACCTGTAAAATAAATCCTAACCTAAGTTACAAATACACCTACACTATCAATAAATTAAATAAACTACAAACATCTATCTAAAAATACAATTAAATTAACTAAACTAAATTACAAAAAAAAACCAAACACTAAATTACAAAAAATAAAAAAAAAGATTACAAGATTTTTAAGCTAATTACACCTATTCTAAGCCCCCTAATAAAATAATAAACCCCCAAAATAAAAAAAATTCCCTGCCCTATTCTAAATTAAACAAATTTCAAAGCTCTTTACCTTACCAGCCCTTAAAAGGGCCTTTTGTGGGGCATGCCCCAAAGAATTCAGCTCTTTTGCATACAAATACAATACCCCCCCCCCCCCATTACAACCCACCACCCACATACCCCTATTCTAAAACCACCCAAACCCCCCTTAAAAAAGCCTAACACTACCCCCCTGAAGATCTCCCTACCTTGTCTTCACCACACCGGGCCGAACTCCTGATCCGATCCGGGCGATGTCTTCCTCCAAGCGGCAAAGAAGAATTCTTCCTCCGGCGATGTCTTCCTCCAAGCGGCAAAGAAGAATTCTTCCTCCGGCGACGTCTTCCTCCAAGCGGCAGCAAAGTCTTCATTCTTCCGGCGGCATCTTCAATCTTCTTTCTTCGCTCCGCCGCCGTGGAGCATCCATCCCGGACGACTACTGAACTACGAATGAGGTACCTTTAAATGACGTCACCCAAGATGGCGTCCGCCGAATTCCGATTGGATGATAGGATTCTATCAGCCAATCGGAATTAAGTTAGAAAAATCTGATTGGCTGATTGAATCAGCCAATCAGATTCAAGTTCAATCCGATTGGCTGATCCAATCAGCCAATCAGATTGAGCTCGCATTCTATTGGCTGATCGGAACAGCCAATAGAATGCGAGCTCAATCTGATTGGCTGATTGGATCAGCCAATCGTATTGAACTTGAATCTGATTGGCTGATTCAATCAGCCAATCAGATTTTTCTAACTTAATTCCGATTGGCTGATAGAATCCTATCAGCCAATCGGAATTCGGCGGACGCCATCTTGGGTGACGTCATTTAAAGGTACCTCATTCGTAGTTCAGTAGTCGTCCGGGATGGATGCTCCGCGGCGGCGGAGCGAAGAAAGAAGATTGAAGATGCCGCCGGAAGAATGAAGACTTTGCTGCCGCTTGGAGGAAGACGTCGCCGGAGGAAGAATTCTTCTTTGCCGCTTGGAGGAAGACATCGCCCGGATCGGATCAGGAGTTCGGCCCGGTGTGGTGAAGACAAGGTAGGGAGATCTTCAGGGGGGTAGTGTTAGGCTTTTTTAAGGGGGGTTTGGGTGGTTTTAGAATATTGGTATGTGGGTGGTGGGTTGTAATGGGGGGGGTATTGTATTTGTATGCAAAAGAGCTGAATTCTTTGGGGCATGCCCCACAAAAGGCCCTTTTAAGGGCTGTTAAGGTAAAGAGCTTTGAAATTTGTTTAATTTAGAATAGGGCAGGGAAATTTTTTGATTTTGGGGGTTTATTATTTTATTAGGGGGCTTAGAATAGGTGTAATTAGCTTAAAAATCTTGTAATCTTTTTTTTATTTTTTGTAATTTAGTGTTTGTTTTTTTTTGTAATTTAGTTTAGTTAATTTAATTGTATTTTTAGATAGATGTTTGTAGTTTATTTAATTTATTGATAGTGTAGGTGTATTTGTAACTTAGGTTATATTTTACAGGTAATTGGGTAATTATTTTAACTAGGTAGATATTAAATAGTTAATAACTATTTAATAGCTATTATACCTAGTTAAAATAATTAACAATTTACCTGTAAAATAAATATTAACCCTAACATAGCTACAATGTAATTATTAATTATACTGTAGCTATCTTAGGGTTTATTTTATAGGTAAGTATTTAGATTTTAATAGGAATATTTTAGTTTATACATGAATTAGATTAATTTAATATAAATTTAGTTAGGGGTGTTAGGGTTAGATAGAGTTAATATAGTTAATATAAATACTATAGTAACTATATTAACTATATTAACCCTAATATAATTAGGGTTAATATAGTTAATATATATAATGTAATACCTATATTAACTATAATATACTTAGGGTTAATATAGATAATATAGCTGGCGGCGGGGTAGGTAGATTAAATTAGGGGTTAATCATTTTAATAGAGATGGCGGCAGTGTAAGGGGCTTACATTAGGGGTTAATAATTTTAATATAGATGGCGGCGGTGTTAGGGGCTCACTTTAGGGGGTTATAGATATAATATAGCTGGCGGCGGAGTACGGGAGCGACGGTTTAGGGGTTAATAACTTTATTAGGTTGCTGCGGGGTACGGGAGCGGCGGTTTAGGGGTTAATAGCTTTTTTATTGTTAGGATAGTGAGGGGGAATAGCGGATAGAGGGTTAGACGTGTCGGGCTATGTTAGGGAGGCGTGTTAGACAGTGCGGGTGATTTAGACTTTAGTCAGGTTTTGTAGGCGCCGGCAGTTTCTAACGTGGCGCAAGTCACTAGCGACTCCAAAAATCTGTACTTACGCAGATTTCTGGACATCGCTGGTTTGTGAGACTTGCGCCACTTTAGCAAGTGACGGCGCCGCATATTGGATGGCTCGAGTTGCGAGCTGAAACTGCAGGCGACGTGGGTTCCCTCGCTTGCGCCGCAAACTGCGATCTCTATCGGATCGCGCCCCAGGTAGGTAGGCTGAGGAGCTTGCATATGTCTGGAGCATTATATAACAGCAAAAATGCTTTCAAGAATGTTATAGCTATTGCAAACACTACTGCTATCTAGTGTTTAAAAGTACCCTAGCAAAACTGCTGCCATATAGTTCTTTAGACACATATACTACCTACCTAGGTATGTTCTCTAACAAAGGATACCAAGAGAACATAGTAAATTTGATATCAGATGTCAATTTGAAACTTTTTTTTATATTGTGTGCTCTGTCTAAAACATGTAAGGCAAATCTTGTGCTTTTTGTCCCTTTAAAGATACATACATGTGACTGTTTATGATGTAAACATATTTTTTTCTTTATTTACAACAAAGTTCACCAAAGTGCTCTATGAGCAGTTATCCCTCAGCTGCTCTATTTACTGTCATTTACATGATGGAAAAATAAACAACAGCCAATCAGAATCGCCAGTGCTGAGTTCACACTTTGCATTACTGTGATCTTGCAGAATTTCACCAAAGTCTCCCAAGATTTCATAGAAAACTTAATTTAACTGAGGATTGATTGCAAATTAGTTGAACAGAGAATTAAAGACATTTTGTTAAGTTTTTAAAATGTCTCTTTAATCATTGTTTCCTTTGCTCTTGTTCTAACATCACATAATTATAAGGTAAAATATAGTCATTAAAAGGTGCATTGCTCACAAGAACGTCTTACATTCAGCAGTCACAACTTTGCAAACCGGGAAAGGCTAGGGGGCGGGTTGAAAAAATTCCTTAGAGACAGTCATCAATCAGTGCACTACCGCTCTGCAGTGCTGCTCCATATTTGACTGTTCTCTTCAAACAGCACTTTGCTCTGGCTGCATCGTGTTAAGGAACATTTAAGTGCAGCCAGAGCATAGCGCTGTTTGAAGAAAATAGCTTGATATTAAAGTATGTATGTGTCCAGTTATTTCTGCAGACATGCTGCATTTTCTGCAATGACATCTCAGATCAGAGCATGTTCGTCCTTGTGGGCCAGGTGTTGACTTCATAACTCAACCCCCTGCTGCTAAGATATACACTAACAGGTCAAGAAGCTTAGGAGAACAAGAGGTAATACATTTGCTTAAATTGTAAAAGTCTACTTCCTTATCTAAACCAAAAGATTGCCACAATATATTTTAGCCAAACTAGATAAATCAAAAGACTTAACCTAGAGTAGATTTGCTAAATTATAAAATCTAACTAATTTAAAGAAAATTATCAGATGAATGGGGTAACTTCTATAAAGCAGGAACAAATCTCAAAAGGGCACCCATGTGTACTGAAGACATGGGTCTTTGGTAACACGTGTACAGGGACAATGAACTATTTTACACTTAAGAGTTAATAAATACATGTTGGGTCAGTATACAAATATCCAGACTTTTTCTGGATTTAGCAGAGAAACAATTTTAACGTGTAATATTAGTGTAACTGATGCTACATTAATTAATGTAAGTATATAATATTCATGTAGTTAATATACATCAGTACTGTATAAATGTACCAATAAAAAGTCTAGGATTACCGCCTGATGCCCAGTACACTATGAAATTAATTCTATGTATAATAACTGTATTTATAATGGTTGCTGAGACAATATGCTGATTATAAGATGGTTGACGAATTGTATTTAATTGTATAAGCATGATATTACATAGGGGCTAAAGATTCTGACTAATACACACCTATGGGAAATAAATTATACTCAGACTAATATAAGAAATACATTGTTAGACACTCAAATATCATTAGTGAATGTGCACAAATAACACAATATATCTATATCAGGTAGTCACTAAACCTCAACTATATATGCATATATAACAATTGGTTACCACAGATCTCTACTTATACTTACGTGGATATATATATATGTATATGATATAAATATAACTTTATAACTATAAAGTATGGCAAAATCTCCTGATTAACAACTATTAATACAATATAAACTGCTGCCAATATTAATTATAATTTAACTACCAGTTATAAATACATCCCTGTAGAAATAACTTAAATAGGAAATTGTACAGAAATATGAGCTATAGAGAAATAAAGAGTTTATTTTATCTCAAATAAATTCCTCACATGTAGCCAAATGTATTTAACCTTAAAGGGATACTAAACAACAACAATGTTATTGTTTAAAAAGATAGATTATCCCTTTATTTATCATTCCCCAGTTTTCCATAACCAACACTGTTATATACATTTTACCTTTGTGATTACCTTGTATCTAAGCTTCTACTGACTGCCTCCTTATCTCAGATCTTTTGACAGACTTACAGTTCAGGCAATTAATGCTGAATCTTAAATAACTCCATGTGCGTGAGCACAATGTTATCTATGTGAAACACATAATTTAACGCCCTCTAGCTGTGAAAAACTGCCAAAATGCATTCAGATAAGAGGTGGCCTTCAAGGGCTTAGAAATTAGAATATGAGCCTACCTAGGTTTAGCTTCCAACTAAGAATACCAAGAGAACAAAGCAAATTTGGTGATTAAAGTAAAACAGAAAGTTGTTTAAAATGGCATGCCCTATCTGAATCATGAAAGTTTAATTTGGACTTTACTATCCCTTTAAGGAAATTAAGTCATACCAAGAGGGCAAGTCTTGACCAATGAGAGCAGGATGAACTTTCGTTACAAAGGGATCTGCAAAAATTAGAAGTATGGGCAGGTAAATGGAAAATGAGATTTAAATCGGGAAAATGCAAGGTTCTACATTTTGGAAGTAAAAATAAGCAGGCAATTTATTATTTAAATGGGACAAGACTTAGCCAGACAGAGGAGGAAAGGGATTTGGGAGTAGTAATAGATAATAAGCTAAAGATGGGTACACAATGCAGGGCAGCGGTTACAAAGGCTAATAAGATACTAGCATGTATTAAAAGAGGCATTGATTCAAGGGAGGAAAGCATAATTCTGTCACTATATAAATCCCTGGTAAGACCTCACCTTGAGTATGGAGTGCAGTTGTGGGGGCCGATCGCAAAAAAGTTATTGCAGAACTAGAAAAAGTTCAGAGAAGGGCGACAAAGCAAATAAGGGGAATGGATAATTTAAGCTATGAGGAGAGGCTAGCTTTAGAAAAAAGGCACTTGAGAAGTGACATGATTACTTGATATAAATATATTCAAGGCCCATATACAGAGATGGCAGAAGCTCTGTTTATTCCGAGAAAATTGTTTGTGGCAAGAGGTCACAATTTAAGGTTGGAGGAAAGGAGATGTAATCTCCTGCCATTGAAACGTTTTTTCACTGTAAGAGCAATAAAATTGTGGAACTCATTACCAAAGGAGGTAGTGAATACCCTAGATACATTTAAAAATTGTTTGGATACATTTCTGTCTAGAAACAAAATTCATGGATATGATTGCTAGTATTAAATGGGTCACCTTTTAGTGGGATTATTTCATCTTAACTGGAGCTTTTTGTAAGTATTTTAGATTTGTATAGGTCAAACTCGATGGACTTCGGTCTTTTTTCAACCTCATCTACTATGTTACTATGAGAGCTGTCGCTCACACCTTAAATGTTTTCACTGGATGATTAGCAAAAAGGGAGAGGGCCAGTCAGCACACAAAAAGGCTCCTATACTTTAAAGAAAAACACTTTGGAAAGAGAGACAGAACTGGCTAACGTATGAGGGTGTTTGTGCTACCTGTTCTTTTTCTATACTGTGGAATCTTACACTTATTAACCCCTAATCTGCTGTACCCAACATCGCCGACACCTACATTATTCTTATTAACCCCTAATCTGCCGCTCCGGACCCTGCCGACACATACATTATACTTATTAACCCCTAATCTGCTGCCCCCAACATCGCCAACACCTACGTTATTTTTTATTAACCCCTAATCTGCCACCCCCAATGTCGCCACAACCTACCTACACTTATTAAACCCTAATCTGCCGCCCCAAACGTCGCTGCCACTATATTAAATGTATTAACCCCTAAAACCCCCTAACTTAAATATAATTTAAATAAATATAAATAAATATTCCTATCATTAACTACATTATTCCTATTTAAAACTAAATACTTACCTATAAAATAAACCCTAAGCTAGCTACAATATAACTAATAGTTACATTGTATCTAGCTTAGGGTTTATTTTTATTTTACAGGCAAGTTTGTATTTATTTTAACTAGGTAGAATAGTTACTAAATAGTTATTAACTATTTAATAACTACCTAGCTAAAATAAATACAAATTTACCTGTAAAATAAAACCTAACCTAAGTTACAATAACACCTAACCTTACACTATAATTAAATAAATTCCCTACATTAAATACAATTAAATAAATTAAATTAGCTAAATCACAAAAAAAAACCCACTAAATTACAGAAAATAAAAAACAAATTACAGATCTTTAAACTAATTACACCTAATCTAATAGCCCTATCAAAAAAAAAAGCCCCCCAAAATAAAAAAAAACCTAGCCTAAACTACTAATAGCCCTTAAAAGGGCCTTTTGCGGGGCATTGTCCAAAGAAATCAGCTCTTTTACCTGTAAAAAAAAAATACAAACACCCCCCCCCCCCCCAACAGTAAAACCCACCACACACACACAGCCAACCCACCAAATAAAATACTAACTAAAAAAAACCTAAGCTCCCCATTGCCCTGAAAAGGGCATTTGTATGGGCATTGCCCTTAAAAGGGCATTTAGCTCTATTGCGGTCCAAAGTCCCTAATCTAAAAAATAAACCCACCCAATACACCCTTAAAAAAATCCTAACACTAACCCCCGAAGATTCACTTACCGGGAGAAGTCTTCATCCAAGCGGCAAGATGTCCTCAACGAAGCCGGCAGAAGTAGTCCTCCAGACGGGCAGAAGTGGTCCTCCAGACGGGCAGAAGTCTTCATCCAGATGGCATCTTCTATCTTCATCCTTCCGGCGCGGAGCGGGTCCATCTTCAAGACATCCGATGCGGAGCATCCTCTTCTTCCGACGGCTTCTTCGTAATGAATATCACTTTAAGTGACGTAATCCAAGATGGCGTCCCTTAGATTCCGATTGGCTGATAGAATTCTATCAGCCAATCGGAATTAAGGTAGAAAAAATCCTATTGGCTGATGCAATCAGCCAATAGGATTGAGCTGGCATTCTATTGGCTGTTCCAATCAGCCAATAGAATGCAAGCTCAATCCTATTGGCTGATTGCATCAGCCAATAGGATTTTTTCTACCTTAATTCCGATTGGCTGATAGAATTCTATCAGCCAATCAGAATCTAAGGGACGCCATCTTGGATGACATCACTTAAAGTGATATTCATTACGAAGAAGCCGTTGTTTGAAGAGGATGCTCCGCGTCGGATGTCTTGAAGATGGACTTGCTCCGTGCCGGAAGGATGAAGATAGAAGATGCCGTCTGGATGAAGACTTCTCCCGATAAGTGACTCTTCGGGGGTTAGTGTTAGGATTTTTTTAAGGGTGTATTGGGTGGGTTTATTTTTTAGATTAGGGACTTTGGGCCGCAATAGAGCTAAATTCCCTTTTATTATTATTATTATCGGTTATTTGTAGAGCGCCAACAGATTCCGCAGCGCTATAAACAAAGGGGGAGTACAACAAAACAATTATAGGGTAGAGGGCCCTGCCAAGAGTTGCACTGTTGTAGTCAGCTCTTAAGAAGGTGATCTACAGACAGC